>NC_088921.1:39075000-39375000 GCF_038396675.1 Hydra vulgaris
CTAGATGATGAATAGGCCTTAAGAATTGATGTTCAATTTTGAATTGAAAAGTTTTTTTAATTTTGAACAAAATGGCCCATTGCTATTACTCACTTGACTGGAGACTTTTTATTGACAGCTCCAAAAGGAGTTTAAAATGTGTCTTTCTTCACAATGGCAATAAATTAGCTTTTATTCCCATCGGATATTCGATAGTAGTGAAATAAAATTATGACAGCATAAAGAAGATATTAGAGAAGATCAATTACAATGCGTATAATTGGATTATCTGTTGTGATATCAAAGTAATGTGCTTTTTGCTTGGCCGACAAGGCTGATATACCAAATTTCCTTGCTTTCTTTGTTTGTGGGATAGTAGAGCTAGAGACAGTCACTGGATCCGAAAGGATTGGCCCCAGGGGAATGAATTTGTAGTAGGCCAACACAATATTCTCAATTCATCTTTAATAGAATCCCTGAAAATTGTTCTTTCTTTTTCTACCAAGGCTGATGGAACACTAATATGATGGCTGACTACTGATGGTATTTGAAGAGAGATGTGAGATGTGAGAGATTGTCTGACATATAGTTTTGTATAAAATAGAGAGGGTGGCAACTTTACTGATCCCCCATCTCTATGGATCTGCCCCTAAAATGTATGGTATAAACTATGAAAAAGGGTTGTTATTTTTGACTTTATTGAATTATCTAAAATCATATCTTAAGTTGTAATCAGCAAAAAAAAAAAAAAATTATTTTCAGAGTAGTGTTATTTATTAAATTATAATAAAAAGCAAGTTGTGAAAAACATTAAATTGGCATTCAAGATAATATTTAATTTCCAGTGTTATTTTAAATAAAATAACACTAAAAATTAAAAAAATTTTAAATAAAAAATATTTTTAGAGTTTCCCCCAAGACCTCTTAACATTTACAGGGTCCCCAATCTTCAAAAACAAATCTTCAAAAGTAGGTCAACCTGGTACTCAAAAAAAGAGAAATTGAATAAAAATTATGAAATGAAATAAAAATTGCTATAAAAAACATATATTGAAAGAAAAAAAAGGAAAGTATTAAAAATTTTTAAAAGTTTTTTAACATTTAGATTTTTTTACAAAAAACAATAAGTTTTGATTTTATTTATTTTTTAATAAATGTTAAGGGGTCATGGACCTAAACCCTGATTAGCTATGGTCAAACAAAGATTAGCATTTTCTGTGTTTTTTGCTGTGTATTTTTTATGAAATCCAATTGATCCAATCAAATTTGATGATTATTGCTTTACAACAGCATCTTAATACATTCCATTAGTTACATGAAAAATCTCCTTTGAGTTAGGCTAATTTTTTATGCTTAGCTCACAAGTTATATCAAATTCAATTGTTCAGAAATTCACATGGATTGGCATCTTTTTTGATTTTTGACCATTTTTTCTTTTTTTATGCCCCATTGTGCAATTCAAATAACTTTACAATGTTTTATTATTTTTTTAAATAGGTTTATAAACAAAATATAAAATATTATTAAGTTTAAATATTACAATCAGTTATGATTTTTTTAAGGATCAAGTTTCTCCAAGAAATGCAAAGCCACGCAAAACAAGCACCCCATTTCGTGACGGAAAAAAAAATAGCGTTTCAGGACTTTCAGCAAAGACATTGGTATTTCCTATAATAAATGATGATGATCAGTACAGGAAAAGTGAAACATCAATTGATATTGAAGCCATTATTGGCAGTGATGGTAAGACTTTCTACAGTTTATGTGTATAGTTGTTCTATTAATTAATGTAAATAAATTATTTTGGTTGAATTTAAATTTTTTTAAATTTTAATGTATTTGTAAATTCAGTTGATTTAAATGCTGAAGAACTGCGGAGAATTTGGCAAGATGTTGCTGTTGGAGAGTCTGGCTACATAAACTTACACCAACTTTCTACTGTATGTGATAGTATTGGAATGGAAGGGCTTGATAATAATGAACTAGAATTATTATTTGCTGAACTTGATGTTAATGGAGATGGCTTAGTTAGTTTTAATGAGTTTTTAAGTGGATTGCTTGTATCTAAAAGCAATTGTAATTCTCATCGTTCCCCTATTTCATCAAGATCACAATCATTTTCATTACCGCCAAAGTCTAACCATGGTCTCTCTAAAAGAGACTCTGAAAGCAAAATTTCTGTTTTATCTGAAAGAAATGTGGAGATTTTGAGTACGTCCCCGAATATTGATAAAGAAGAAGAATTTTTATTTAAATCTGTCTCTAAAAAAAAGGTATTTTTAAAAAAACTTTATTAAACTAATTATTTTTCTATAATTAAAAGGTTTACAAATTTTTATGGATTAGGTTTCAAACTATAATGGATTTTCACGGGTTAGGCTTCAAACTGTCATAGATTTTCATCGGTTAGACTTTAAAATATCATGGATTTTCATGGGTTAGGCTTCAAATTATTAGTCATCAACTTTTTTGTCTTTGATTTTGGAGCAAATAACTTATATTAAGAATATATTATTATGAATATTTTGTGTACAGTTTGTAATGATTTTATATCTTTTAAAATGATGAAAAAACTGTTGATTGGTGTTCATCATTGTTTAAAATAAAAATTACAAATTTTTATTGAATTTCTTTAAATTTTTCTTAAAGTCAGTAAAAAACTTTAAAATTCACAAAATAGGTAAGAAATTCTGTTGGGGAAGTAAGAATTTAATGTTGTGAGTTTGCACAATCTAAAGAAATAATTAATAAAAAAGTTTAATAAAAAAAATTTTATTAAATATTTGGGGTAAGAAATTTTAATTTTTTCATTATTCAATTTGTAATTGATCAAATTGACCAAAGTGAGCTATTTATAATGCTCATCACATTTTAATGGTCACCAATTTCTATTTATAGCCATTGGCCAGACTGATTTACACCCATACTATATATATATATATATATATATATATATATATATATATATATATATATATATATATATATATATATATATATATATATATATATATATATATATATATATATATATATATATATATATATATATATATATATATATATATATATGTATATATATATATAAACTTACTTTAGCCCCAATGGTATTAAAACTTTCTTTTTTTGTAATTACTCATCCAAATAGAAATATTGTTATATATTTGCAACAGGGATATGGAGTCTCAAAAGGACTCCGGCTATATAACTTTATTTTTTTTATGGTCTCTAGTGTCCAGAAGCTCTAAACAAGTTGGTTGATTAATGATCTGCTATAAGGAAAAATTTAATGATATTTAATGACTTGCAACTTATTGTTTTTAAACTTGGAGTCCTGGAGTCCTTGCCGCCATTATACCTAAGGACTCCGGGTTCAAAAATTGATTGTTCTTCTGACCTATAAGTCTTGATTTTTTTCCCATTATTGGTCCATAAGCTTTTTTATAAATTTAAAGCTACTGGATACCAAAAACTAGAAAGAAGTAATCTTTTTGTGACTTTCAAATCCGGAGTCCTTTTTGGGACTCCGCATCCCTGATTTGTAACTAAAATTAGATATTGTTACTCTTTGTTTTGTTTTTGATACTAGCCTATGCTTATTTTCTGCTTTATATTCTTTTGGTGTTTCTGATCATTTTATGTAAGTGTGATTGACCTTGGTATCTCTAAAACTCTTCAATTTTAATAAATTTTCTTTCTTGATCTCTTATAAATTTTCAAGTTCTGTTGAAAAAAATTTATTTAAACCAAAAAAATCTTTGTTACTTCAATACTTTTGTATATGTTAAATACATATGTTAAATTTAATTTTAATATTTGTACACATATAGGGCAAAATACTCAATTAATGGCCACAAATTCAATTTAATACTCGATAAGAATGTCTTAATCTAACAAAACAATTTTTTTAAATCTTCATATTAGGTGGTTAACATCTTCATCTTAAGAAAATCGTTATCAGTCTTAAACTATGCTTCATTAATAGAAAAATGTATTTAAACAGAGATTTTGGTTTTGCACCAATTAATGACCGGATAGACCATATAGTAGCCAGTAACTTATGAAGTGGTACCTATTGAAAGCCACTTATAATGCTTTAAATGGATATATTTAAGAATGCTTAGATAATTAAAAGTATTATCCTGACAGATAATTGTAGTCTAATAATGAACTAGCAATCACCATATACTACAATAAACCAAGAAAAAACATTTCAACAAAATAGAGTATACCTAAGTATACTTTTAATTTTTTTAATATATCTTTTTTTTTGGTATTTATTAGTACTTTAACATAGTGTTTATTTGCTGTTCAAATCTTATTAAATAAAATAGATAAAACAAAAATAAAAAAATCATAAATAAATAATAATAAAAAATAAGTTTAAAAAAAAAATAGCATTAGTTGTTACATCATCTGTTATAGAGTTATAACTTGTATATAGTAATATATTTGTCAGTGTTTGGTATTGCATTAATATAGATTGTATTTTTCTCAATATGCTGATAATAAACATCTATAAAATTACGAGTAATAGTTTTCTTATACTAATTAAAAGTTATAAATACAATTTTTTAAAGAAATACTGGCTTTTAATAGTTTCTTAACTGATTTGACTTTACTCTTTTGAATTGAATTAGAACTTGTAGATAACTTTTGTATCTTTTTTGAATTGAATTAGAATACTTAGATAACAAAAACATTTTTTGTTTTGGTTACAAAAACATTTTTTGTTTTGGTTACAAAAACAGTTTTTGTTTTTGTTACGAAAAAAAACATTTTTAACAAAAAATAATTAAAGTTGAAAAATTTTTCAGAAAAGTAAAATCCTATTTTCGCTCTGCGACGCATAGTGCACAGCGTCAAATGCGTCTCCTATGCTGGTTGAGAAAAAATGACTACTTTTGGTATCAAATATTTCCTTATACTAGCCTTAATAGAAAATTGGATTTTTTGATAATTAATAATAATTAATTTTGATTAATGATAATTAATTAGAGACATTTGCAATAACTCAATTAGATTTAATTTAAGTAGCTTAATAATTTAGAATAATTTATAATAGTTATAATATAACATAAATATGTTAAAGAAACACAAAGTTATATTATTAAATTAGATAAATATCTTGCTAAATAGATAAATACAATAAATAGGAACCAAAATTTGGCTCTTAATAAGAACGGGTTGTTACTAAGGCACTTTGCCCTAAAGTGATTTAAATAGATAGAAAAAAGAAAAATGATTTCAAGCAATTTTTAAAGCTGTATTTTGGGTTTATAAATTAATATTTTTTATAAATTAATGTTTTATTTCTCTTTTATTTTTACTTTTTCATCTGTTTTGTTTTTACTTATTATTTTGTTTTTATTTTTTTTAATTTTACTTAATATTTTATTTTTACCACTTTATTTTTACTTGTTAGTTTATTTTCTTTTTACTAATAAATACAAAATAATAATAATTGTAGAACCAATGGTTAAACCAAGTAAAGGAAGTTCAAAAGTACCAGGGTAATATTTTTTATAAATTACAAAGTTGCTTTTTTATAAGTTTAATATAACTCTCAAAAAGTAATGATTAATCTTGTTTTTCTTGTTTTTTTTAC
This sequence comes from Hydra vulgaris, assembly GCF_038396675.1. NCBI lineage: Eukaryota > Metazoa > Cnidaria > Hydrozoa > Anthoathecata > Hydridae > Hydra > Hydra vulgaris. Next base: position 39,080,588 of record NC_088921.1, read on the forward strand.
TTGTTTTTTTTTTCTTTTTGTCAAGTTTATGTTTTATGTTAAAGCCTTTTTGTTTTGTTGTTTAATTTTTATTTTTAATTTTTAATCAATTTTTTTCTGTTTTTTGTTTTTGTTTTTCTTTCAATTTAATTTCTTATTTTTCAAACATCAAAATGTTTCTTATAATTTCTTGTTTTTTATAACTTATTTTTGCTCTTAAAAATTTATTATTTAAAAAATAATAAAACTTAAAAAATAAAAAATCATTTTGGTTTTTAATTTTATGACTTTTTTTATAATTAGACTTTGCTCTGCTTTTCGATCCTGAGAACATTGGGTGAGTGTTTTTTACTTTGTTTTTTAATGTATTTATAAAGTAGATATTTTTAATGTATATATTTATAAAGTAAATATTGATTGTGCAATTGATTTTGTGATTTTTGTTGTTATTTTTTTCTCAAACAGCTTCTTACGAGAGCTCAAACTCTAAACAGCTTCTTACGAGAGCTTTTGGTTTTTGCATGATCTATCTGTTTATTCATTAAAGAAATTGCTTATTAAATACAAAATTTGGTTTTATACTTGTTTCAAGCAAGCGTTAGTGTTACAAGAATATATACATAACAAGCATCATTTATTGCGCTGTGAAAATATTCTTTAGACAAGTATTGTCTTCGGGTTTTCACACTAGCTATCCATTTCTTTATTAACTTATTTATTTATTAACATTACTTCTTTGACAAAAAAATTGACAATGAGCTATACAAGTTTTTACACAAAACTGCATAAAAATTAGTTTTATATTTTCTTATTGCAATTGAATCCAGGCATTTTAAGAATTATTACAACAATTAAAAATTCGAAAAAAAAAGTGAATAATTTATTAAAGCAAATAAAATATAAAGCAAATAGTAAATAAGTATATAACTTATTACATAAAAACTGTTATGCAATAATTTCGAGTTTAAAAATTTTATTTTTTTATCAGATTTAACAATTTAATATTTTATCAATATAATTTAGATTTTTAAATAGTCCAATCTAATCAAAAACATTTGCATTTAAATTGGCGCTCTTTTTTAATTTTTTTTTTTTTTGCAACAACCAAAGCATTTTAAAAAGTATTGCAGCTTATTATGCAATTAATTTTTTTTTCTAATAAAAATGACTTTGTGTTTTTCATTTTAGTTGCGATGATAATTAAACTTTTGAGAGAAAAATTATACTTTTGCAAAAGCCGTAAATTGTTTCCGTAATTCGTTTTAGGGAAGTGTGGGCAAGAGTGAGCTAAAGTTCTTGCTTCCCGCCGAGGCCTTGATATGTAAATAAGATAATAAAATAAATAGTTATTTAAATGCCAAGTTAAAATAAGCAATTAATAGTTAACTAAATAATTTTCAAATTAAAAGAAGCAAAAAATATTTAATTAATTTCCAAATTAAAATACCTTGAAATCAATATATGCTTTTATAAAATAATATCAAAAACTAAAATTTTTTCAAAAATTTAATTTATAAATTTTGTTTATTTCTATAGTTACTTGAATAACACTTTTTAATTATCAGTGAGTTATTAAAAAACAAGGAAAATTTAAAAAATCATTCAAAATTTGAAGAATCACTCATTTCTTTCAAAAATATCTTTATTTACATTACTTTATTTACATTACTACCATTTTTAAAAATATAAATTTTTTTAATGGTTACTGAAAGAAGTTAGTGAGAAATTAAATGAAAGATTTTTTTTTTACTTACATTTTTATTTACACATTTTTTTATAATTTTTTTTTTTTAATGAAAAAAAAACAAAAGCTATTTGTTCTATTTGTGTTAATAAAGAAAAAAACACAAACTGAAACTTTTTAGTCTCTGTGTTAATAAACAGCAGCATGACAAATCAAAAAGCAGCAGGACAAATTAAACAGCAGCATGACATCAGCAGCATGACAAATCAAACAGCAGTATGACAAAGTGATCAATGATCTTAGAGATCAAATAAATGGAGTAACTATTAAACCAACAACATCAGCCAAATTTATTAAAAGCCAAATATATTCCTAACTCAATATAGAAAAGCAAAGCACTTATGTTAACCTGGTCGTAACTGAAATAAAAGTTAGGAAAGAGAATTAAAATAAAGTCAAAAAAGAGTCGAATATAGTAGTCATAGGTTTTAAAGAGTCCGAAAAATAAGAGTGATTAAGATCCTATATAAGATTTTTTTAAAGCAATCAACCCAATTTATTCATAAACCATGAGGAAGTTGTTCACATTAGTCATTACAAAAAAAAAACAATCGATCAAGCAATCACCAGAACATGAACCAGGACAACCAAGATCCAATGGTGTGATACAAGTTGTATTCAAATCAACAGATGTACAATGAGAAGCTCTGGGAAAAGACAATTGTTTCATTGAGTGTCTCATTGAGAAAGCGTTCAGAAGAATATGCACTTAAGATGACAAAACAGCTGCAGAGCAAAAAGCTTTTAATAAACATAATAATGAAAAGAATGAAGTTCTTAAGAAAGCTAACCTGAACGAACTCCGTCGATAGATCATCCGCAGACAGACCAGATCTGTGTACTGCATTGACACAGCCCAATCTACCAATAACAAAAAGTGTGTTTGGATTAGAAAAAAACATAGATCAAATTAAATCAGCAGTAACAAGAATCAATAAAAACAATTCTTACCTCCTTACCAAAACCATTGACCATTGTTGCTTGTCCGTAAATCAAACCATCTACGCTTAAGCCAACTAAATAATCTAAAATCAAACAAAATTAAAAAACCAAATAATAATCCATATAAAGAACTTAAGTTCTGGGCAAATAATCCTTGTTCATTAAATAAAGCCAAATGAGACAAAATAATTGCCAGAATTGATAAAGAGATGGCAGAAAAGAAACTACATTTCCTTTTCTTCATTGAGACCTGGTTTGATTACACGTCAGACACTCAACTTCCTGGCTACCAACTCCATAATAAAAACTAAGAAAGCAGAAGAGGTGGTGCAGCCATCTACATAAAAGGTGTTATTCTAGCAAATGAAACAAAAGTGAATCAACTCAGCTTAATAGATATCAAACTAGTACTTTCTTCACTTTCTCCATTAACTGCAGAAATAGAGCTAAAGACGATTTACTTCTGGTTAAGAAAAACAGAAAAGATTCATCTGGAGTTCATCTGGAGAAAAGATTCATCTGGAGTAGGGGAGACTAAAAAGCAATATCAACATTAATCACATCCTCAACTGGGTGACAATTTTCAATTCAGTAAACTACAATTATCAAGTGTTTTTTGACAAAATCAAAGAGGTGGTTACCCTACACATACCTTCAACTAAAACACTGCTCCAGCAACAAAAACAACTATGGAATACACCAGAAGTTGAAAAAGCAATGGAAAAGAAATATTTGGCGTAAATATCTTACACCTAGTAGATGGACTCACATAAAGAATCAAGAAGAGCATAAGACAAAAATCTAATTAGAATTGTAAAATCAGCAGTTGTTAAGTACAAAAATGAAATTATAAACTGTTTCAAAATCAATTCAAAACATCTTCATAACTAAGTCAAACAGGAACAAATAGCAAATGAAATAGTGAAGTCACTGGAAAGCAACAATGGAATCTTAGAACAGACAGTCATAAAATTTCTCATTTACTTAACATAAATTTCCAGTATGTATTTGTTGTTGAACCTGTTACATTAAATGCTAACCTTTGAGAACTGAACAGAAATGTAATGTGTCCTGAGTAAAGCAGAATTAACAACTAGTCTGTTCAGGAAAAGCTCATTGAGACAAATTCAAAAAGCTATGGTACCATACATCTATGTGTTATTCAATACTGGCAGAAAGATGAGTCCTTATGAAAGCTATCAAATGTGATTCCTGTTAAAAAATGGAAGCCAAGGGAAATGATTGAATACAGACCAGTTTCTTTTACATCAGTACCTTGTAAGATAATGGAAAGTTTTATACACAAGAGAGTCATTTGCCTTGAAAATAGGTTTTTCATGAAACCTCAACATGGGTTTCTTCCAAGATGCTGCTGTACAACTAATCTACTAAAGGTACCTGACATCTTGACAAAAGCACTGTTTCATAATTATGCCATAGATGTGATTTATATAGGCTTCGCTAAAGTTTTTGAAAAAATACCTCAACGTCTTCTTCTAAAACTTGAAGCATATGGAATACGCGGTGCACTCCTTGAGTGAATAAGTAACTGATTTGAAAACAGAGAGTGGTTACCAGTAAATCTAAAAGGTTAAATGTTACTATTGGAGTTCCACAAGGTGTTATATCCACTTCTATTTCTTTTTTATATAAACATCCTTTCAGACAACATGGCACATCATATAACGATCCACCCTAATGATAGTAAGATCTTAGGGTCATCAAAACAGAAGATAATGCAATAAAACTAAAACTAGACATGGATCATGAAGTTGAATGATCTAAGAAGTGACTCATGTTTTTTAACCTTGTCAAGGCCATTGTTAGACATTTAAATCACTCAAGCTTCTGTTGCTATAGTCATATCTCAATTAAACTCTTCTACGGCTTGTGGTCCTGACAACATTCCTGTTATTGTCTTACAAAATTATTCTCCAGAACTCTCTTCAATACATGTATGCTTGTCACTCAATTAAGTCACTGCATCTTTACTTAGCACTTGACAACAATCGAATAGAACTTGGAACAACAATTATTAAATGTGACTTAGCTGTTTCGCACTAGAGGGATACTGTTTTGGAGGGTACTCTACAAAACATACTTTAGACCTCATTTTGAGTATGTCATACAAGCCTGGTCTTACCACTCTAGAAGAGTGACAAAAAAGGGCGACCTGATTCAGCAGTATAAAATCAGAATTGAAATAGAAAAAGTGGACTTCATAGTTCCGCAAGTACATGCGCAATCAGTATCAGAGTATAATCTGTGTGGGCTTAATCAACAACTAGCACAGCAAATTGTGAAAATCTACCAAGTATGGGACAATTTTTTTACTAATCAAGTTGTTAACAACTGGAATGGGCTCAAACTCAACTAACATTTTTAAAAGTCAATTTGACGCACTTTTAAAACTAACCGGGACACACTGTGTCCTGAATTACATCGTCATATTGATACCTGGTGCTGCACCACTTCATCAGAGTTTACAATTAAAATTTTATTTTTATATGATAGTTTATCTTGTTAAATTTTGATTTAGGAATAAACTAATTCAAATTAATATAATTACTTACTTGAACATTAAAACTTAATTGCAATATTATAATTGCTACTATATTATTATATTATACTGTAATTTAATAACATTTATTATATTTATTAAGTTACTAACATTTAATATTATAATATATTTATGTATAATATAATTTATGATTAAAGAAGAAAAAAAAGCTTAAACAAAAAAGTTAGAGCTTTGGAGGTTCAATAAAAATATTGTAAAATTTTTGCTTTAACTGATTAAATAAGTGAAAATTATACCAATGATTATCTAAATTGTATAAAAATTGTATAAAAAACTAGTAATTTTTTTGGGAGTCAAAAATTATCAGATATTGTCAAATTGTTATTACACAGTCTCAGGGTTGTAGATTAACTAAAAATTTACATAAAAGAATAAAGAGATACAGGACAACCTTGACCTTGATTAAGCCAAGATATGCCATATGTAGAATATTACTATGGTACACATGGGCACTGTGCCCTGGGTAGAATAGTACTGTGTTACTATGGTACACATGGGTAGAAAGCAATTGTTTTAGATTAGAGATGATGGAACTTTTTAAGGAAGAACTTTGCAGATTAAACAGACAAAGTAAAAACCTTCTTTACTATAGCGGCCCCCTGGACCTTCTTTACTATAGTGACCCCTTGGGCCTTAAAGAGATGAATATTTATAATAATAAAAAAGCAGCTATCTTGGTTTTGTTATAGATCATTACAGGTATATATTGTAATAAATTTTTTTTAACAAATATATAAGTTAGGATTTAGCTGACTACATAGTTGAGAGTTGAAGAGCAAGATAACAGACTTAAAAGCCTTAAAAAACTGTTAATTGAGTCAGGAAAGCCTTAAAATGAGAGAAAATTTTAAAGCATTAATACTTGAGAAAAAACTAGATGATTAAAACTTTTTGAACATGAAGCAGTTACATTAAAATAATGCTACTTTGCTGAATGACAAGTCATAATGAGTTTTAGTTAATGGAATAACAAATAAATAATTATATATATATATATATATATATATATATATATATATATATATATATATATATATATATATATATATATATATATATATAAATGAACTACAATTAAATCTTTTATTTTTATTTTTTTCAGCTTTGTAAATTTCATAGATGTAAAGAATTACCTGATCAAGAATAATATAAAAGATGTCACTAATATGATGAAGGTATTTTTAAAATAATTTATCTGGATTATTTTAAGTTTTATTGTCTTAGCCAACTTTAATAATTTTGTATTGATTTTGATCATTGCCATTGATTTAGTTTATTATTTTGTATTGCCATTGATTTATTATATTATTTTTTTACTTCTTTGTCTTAAAAATGTCTGGAATAATGTTAACATTTGAAAAATAAAATGAGCTAATTATATTAGTACAGTTTGACTTAAATCAGCAGTAATTTAGATCCATGCAAGTATGATTTCATCAGTAATAGAGACAAATTTAAACTTAGAAAACTTTTGTCATTAAAAATAAAAAGTTTTATGCTTTCCATATATTATTTCTTAGTATTTTAAAAAACAAAAACAAAAAAATAATAATTTTAAAAAAACTAGTCACATATATTGAAACATCATTATTCAAATTTATTGTTGGACTTGATTGATTTATCAAGTTGTTTTTGTTTATTTTAAAGTAGTATCAGTGTTTCTTTAGAATTTATTGAATGTTTGTTTTGAGTCCATGGCTTGTTTGTTATGCTATTATTATGTCATTTTTTATTTAATTCACTCCCAACAATGCTGCAAGCAATTACTATTAAGTTGGGAGTTACTAGAAAACAAAAAAATTGTCAAGGCCACACATTACAAGGCCAAGGCCAAGAGTTTTACGGTCAAGGCCAGGATTAAAAGTTTCAAGGCCAAAGCCTACGCAAACATTTTCAAGACCAAAGACTTCAATTTTTGCCATACATTAAGGCCAATTATTAACAAAACTATAAGTAGCAAGTGCTGTGACAATAAAACCATATTTTGTAAAAATAGACAGGTGCGCAGAATTCAAAATCAATAAGAAAATGTTTTTTTTTTTAAGGCCAAGGCCAAAATTTTCAAGATCAAGGCCAAAGCCAACAGTTTCAAGGCCAAGGCCTCAATTTATGGCTCAAGGCAAGGCCAAGGCTTCAATTTATGGCCTTAAGGCCAAGGACTAACAACTCTACATAAGAGCAAGGAAACGGTTGGCAGAAGACTTGAAAAGTTGAAGTGGGAAAAAAACTAAATGAATAAAAGTTTTCAGAGCATGAAGGGAAAAATATAGTATAAGGATGCAACTTTGCTGAATGATGAGTCAAGCGAGAATGATGATTGATAGAACTAGAGATGATAGCTTCTTTGAACAGTGACCATGATAGTATTTGTAGGAAAAGTAAAAAGTGCAACCTTATAACAATGGGAGAGAGGCTTAAGTTTGGCAGATAAAGTAGGTCCAACTACGTTTACAATGTTTTTTGACCTAGAAGAGAAAGAACATCATTAAAAGAACCAGCCCAAATATGATAACAATATTCCATAGAAGATGGAATAATAAGTTTGTAGGGGTAGAAAATGAAATCAGGAGTATGATAATGTTTAGCGCAATAAAGAGAAGCAACCATAGCAGATGCTAACTATGAATACCAAAGATAGAACCTTGAGGTATTCCAGAAGTTACTGCGATTGTAGAAGAATTTTGGACTTCAAGGATGACTTTTTTACTGCAGTTAGAAAGAAATGATTTGAAAATTTTTTTTCCCAGATACACCATATGAAACAAGCTTATGGAGAAGACTAGCATACCAAACTTTATTTAAAGCTTTAGATATATCAAGAGCAATTGTCTCTGCCTTGCCGCCCCCATATAATGCTTGATAGAGTCTTTCTGTTAGTACAGTTAGCAAGTCAGCTGTAGAATGAGAAGATCAAAGACCATATATTTTGTCAAAAAGTAAGTTATTAGACTCAGGATTGGATCTTATTGGACTCAAAAAACCTTGCTACTAATAGAGAAAAGACTGATAGAACAATAGTTGGAAAGGTAAAAATGTTCTCCAGAGTTTTTTAAAATTGGAACCATAGATGTTATTTTCTAGCAGGCAGGAAAACAAGATTCAGTCAAGCCCTTATTTTTGTTAGTTACTTTAAAACAATACTTTTAATTTTAAAATCAGGCTAGTTAACAAATGTTTATTTCATCCAAATATTTTCTTTAACGTTTTTAATAAGTTGATATATTTTATCAATTAATTTAAACACATGAATCACACGTCCCGGGAATCATGAGAAACTGTCACGGAAGACTCCAAAAAAATCCTTTGGAGGGAATGATCCTCACACATTACTGTTCTCAAAAATGCAAAAAATGAAATCTTTTGTGACCGTCTGAGAAAAAAAAATCAGTTTGAATTTTTTCATTTATTCCTTAAAATCATGAAATGACAACTCTGACTCTTTTTGCCTTTTTACAGCATATCTAAACAAATTCTACTCAAGCACTTTTTAGATATGGATACTAAGATGAATGTGTACACAATAATCTTTAAAAAGGATTCCTAAATCAAGCCAAACAGATTATTAACTCTTGATGGCTTTAGACACTCTTGCTGTTGAAGTTAACCATGCATGTTTTGAGCCACTTTGCATACTCTGGATGGTTGTTGGGCCTTTTGTGTCTTTCCCAATGATATTTGAAGCTGTGATGCAGTGCCTCAGTGGCTTGCTCACTGTATTTGCCAAGTGATTCTTTTTTCAACAGAATAAAGTCTTCCACATGGAAAAACACTGCATGAATTTTTGGGGTGACACTGACCCCTTGGAGAGAAAGGTATGATGCTCTGAAGGCCTGAATCTTTGAAGCGAAGTGAGGATCAAGGGTGCTGCAGAAGCAGGAGGACATTACAACATCAAACTTTTGAAGAGTGTTGATGATGCCAAAAATATTGAAGGCACAATCCTGTACAAAGAAATGCTCAAATTTAGTAAAGAAAAACAGAAACAAAACACTATACCATGTACTTCTGAAGAGATTAGCATATGGTAAGTTGTAAAACTTAAAAAGTACCTGCTCAGCCCGTTGCCTCAGCACATCTACATTCCTCAGAAGCTTACGACATTCATTGCCAGCAAACTGGCCACCATGGAAAGGCTGGCTCTTGATGTGCATTGATCTTGGCCAATCATCAGCCTTTGGCCAAGCCTCTTTCAAGGCCTTGAAAAGGTGATTGACCACACCAAGGAGGAGGTGGAGCTCCATGGGTGCTATGAAGGTGAGGACCAAAGAGCTGTCTGGTTTGTCGAAGATTGGCAAGTTAATGACATTCTTGAACAGTTGTGCTTGTTTTGGATCTTGCCCATGTGCCTGAAACACAAGAACAATTTTGTTTTTCCACTTTTTCTATTAAATCAAGAAACAGTTATTGTTGTTTGAATTGGTAACTGAAATAGTCAAAAATTAAGACTGAAAAAAATTAAGAAATAAATTTTCCACGTGAAGAAGGAATGTAATTTTTACCTGAAAGCCATCAAAGCACTGTCGCAGTGACCCAAACGTCCGAAGGTTCTCTTTTTGAGAGAGTTTTTTTGCTTCAACATCACACCAAACGCAGGGATGTGAGCACGAATGGGACTGAATGCCACATACAATGTTGGCCAGTTTTAAATCACAGGGGAGGAGAAACTCAACTCCATCAGGATGGATTAAGTCAAGGATCTTCTGAATGTTGGTGTAGTTTTCAGGAACATCTTCAGCAATGGCAACCAAAAGCTGGTGCTTGATGCTTGTGTCTTTTGCCACTTGTGAAGCCAGAGTTTTTTTTTGAGGGGGAGATTGTAAGTCTTCAGGTTGTTCAGCCTCTTGAACTCCAAGGCTGATCTTGAGAAAGCCTCCTCCACCATCAATGCCAAGCTTCACGACATGTTCTGAGTAAATTTTCCTTTGGAGCAGCAGCTGATCAAGAAGGTCTGCTAGTTTGATGCAGTGAACAACAATTTGACTTCTTTTTTCTGTTTTGTCAGTGGTGATCTCAATTGTAGATTAGGTAAAGTATTCTGCTAAGCTTTTGCCAAGCTCAGCAAACTTTGCATGAATGTTTGGCTCCAAGACGCGAGCCTGAGAGAAGTAGTTAAGTGTGGACACTAGCTTCTTTACAGATTAGTTTGACAGCCCGGTGTTGGCTTGAAGTTGCACTAAGTCTCAAGCGCTCAAAACATCAGCTTCAGGGAAGAGATTTTTGGCACTGGATGGACCTAGGATCACAGAGGAATTCTCATTACTAATTTACAAAAATCTCTTAAGTATTTAAACAACGAAAATAATGTAGCAGTACTTATTAAGAACAATAAGTTTTATCTTTTTTCACTCGCAAAGGGTGCCCACCAGAGGCTTGAGCCAGTTTCACAGTCCCATGTGGAGAGGCTTCCTTGGCAGCAACTACAGATGCTGCAATTTGCTCTCCAACCTTAGGGTTTTCAAGTGCAAGTGCTGTCATATTTTCACTGAAGGAGGCATTGCTGCAGTTGTGTGGCACCCCTCTTCCAATGATTGAAAGGCAGTCTGAGCACCTCCGCTGTGTTGCTTGAGGCTGTGCTGAATTTGAAGACGGTGGGTTGTCCAGAGGATGCTTTTCAAGGAACTTCATCCATCCTATCTTACAGATAAGACAGTCACATGCTTGCTCTCTTGTAACTGATCTTATCCTGATAGAGGAGAAGTCAAAGACAGGAGAAATGGTGACAGACTCCTTCCTTGCTTTTTTCCCTAATGCAAGCCTACATGTGTCACAAATGCCTCTGGGCACTCTTGAGTCACTGAAGTCTATAGGAGTTGGAAGGATTTCTAGCACAACTTGTATAAAGTGGCCTGTCACTTCTCTGACACACTTTCTCATGCAGAGAAAACAAACTGTTTTCCTGCATTCATCATGGGACTTGACTGAATTAGGCATGATCGCAAAGCAGACCTAAAGAAAATCACTACTTTTATGCATATGATTACGGCTGACATTGGTGACTAGCAAAAGTTGACATTGAAAATGTATTTAAAAATTAAAAAGAAAATGAGTTATTGGTCAAGAAACACCTTGTCATCATTAGATTTTTATGGAAAATTTACCTTTCAAAATGGGGTCCGAAGCAGATAAATTCTCATGCACAGATATATAGGTATTTCACACTTTATTTTGTCAGTGCTATTTCCCGGAATTCAGAAAAAAAATTTTGATTAAAAATATAGCACAAAGCAAATATTTAAAGATTGGTCCTTTAGACATATTGGGAAGAACTAACAAATCCTGTCTAATAAAAAATTACATATCAGGAAATGGTATCATTTACGGCTTGTTAGAATAGATATAAAACTTTAAAAAGGATTTATATTAATATATTTATATTTTACTTATTTTTTTTTAGTAAAGATGTTTTTGGTCAAATTCATCTCAGTATCCATATCTAAAGAGTGCTTGAGTAGAATTTGTTTAGATATGCTGTAAAAATGCAAAAAGAGTCAAAGTTGTCAATTCATGATTTTAAGTAATAAATGAAAAAATTCAAACTGATTTTTTTTCTCAGACGGTCACAAAAGATTTTATTTTTTGCATTTTTGAGAACAGTAATGTGTGAGGATCATTCCCTCCAAAGGATTTTTTCGGAGTCTTCCGTGACAGTTTCTCATGATTCCCGGGACGTGTGGAATTTTCTAAATCTAAATCTAAAAAAGTACTTAATATTTTAAGTTAATGTAGCTTTACTCCTTTTATTACCTTAAGTACTTTTATTTTTGCTCAAAGTTAGGCTAAAGGCAATCACAGTGACTTTTTCTGGCTAAAACAATAGCAAAAAAGTGCCGCAGTACCGCAGTATGAAATAATTAAATGCTGCAATTGGTTTTAAAATTAAAAAAAAGTTTTTATTATTTCTTATAGCAAAATTAATTTTTGTGTCTGATATTAAATAGCAATGTATTTATATAATTATAATATATATATATATATATATATATATATATATATATATATATATATATATATATATATATATATATATATATATTTAAACAATTTAAACTTTTTTGCTGATGTTTTGTAAAAGCATCAAGCAATTGTATTACTTTTTTATATTTATCATTTTCTGAGGAGGAGGCTTAAAAAAGGTATGCTCAACAAAAAAAGACATCCATATATTAATCACAAATGATATTTACAAGTTCAGCTAGTTAATCAAGTTTAAAAAAAACAGCGCCAGTGTTTACCTCTCTCCTTTTGCGTCCTTTTCTTAACATTGTAAAGTTACACTTGGGTGGCTTATTTTATAGTTATATTTCAATTTTGAATATATTTTGTTAGAGTAGCATTAAAATCAAAAAAAGAAATTTCGAAAATATATGTAGAACATTTTTAATACATTTATTAAAAATATATAATGATTACCTTATTTAAAAGTTAAGTTTTAGTTTTCTCAATTGTCTAGGGAACTCAAATATTTTATTGAACATAGTTGATCATCTAAGAATTCTTGATCTTGGAGTTTGGTTTGATTAGATATTACCTTGTCATTTTAGATTCTTTAATTTTGGAACTTTTTTCGAAAAAAAAAATTAAAGTTCTGCTTGATTTTTATTATCTTTTTAATTTTGGATTTATTCATAATATGTAACAAGCAAGGTACAAGTAACAACCAAGGTACCAAGTTTTCACCCAAGCAAATTTTTTCAAATTCGCTATAAAAAAATCTAGATTTCAATTTTGGCATTCTATTGAAATTTTGAATGGAAAATACTCAGTAAATATTTCAAAACCAAAAATTACGTGATTTAATATGGAAAATTTATGCAGTTTAACTTTTAAAGTTTAACATTTTAAAACGTGAAAGCTTTTTGCTTTTACTTTCTATAGAGACATTTTGGTTATTTTTTTCAGAAAACCAAAAAATTCTAAATTGAACTAATTTTATTTTAAGGAACTTTCTCCTGACACTAATGGTAAAATCCGCATTAAAAAGGTCTTAAGATTATTCGAATCTCTGGTATTAGAACGAGATGACGGTGAATTTTTTTCTTTTACCTTTTTTTAAAATTTCATAACACTTTAATCTACAATCTAACTTATCTATAGTAAAAAATTTCAATGTATCTTTAATATGAAATTTCAACTTAATTTGCTTCCTAATTTAGACCTCACTAATTCTTTGCTGCAAATCTACAGAAGAAAAATTAGAAACTTGCTGTAAGTATTTATCTTCTTTTTTTTTTTTAATTATTTTTGTTGGTTTTATAAATTTTTGTGTTGGTTTTATAAACAAAAAGTATTGTTTGATATGAACGGCAGAATAAGGCGTTTTTATCTTTTAGATAAAATTACAAAATTATTTTGTTACTTATATTTTATTAATTAATATAAGTAATATAAAGTTATTTTTCAATGTATACTCTTTATATATCTATATAAACAATCGTTAGACATTAACACCAATCAATTAAATAGCTGCATGAGTTTAGCCCTAGTTGAGTATGATATCTTGAATTATTCACCTGCGCAATGTTTTTGGCGTCCAAACCAGCAGCTATTATTTTTCAAGCGCCTTTCAATTAGCTAAATTCAACTCAGAAAATTCTCTAGCTTAAATCACTATTGCAGTTTTCGATTTTTACGTTGCATCGTTAAAAATGTTTTATCGCATGACGAACAAAAAGTTAAATAAAAGTTTAAATATTAGAGTTTTAATATTTACTTTATAAAGTATTTGTTGTGTAAAATAATCTTAGTGTAGGTGAGTTTTTTAAAATGTCATACTACATTAACGGAGATTCGCTTTTAATGCGGTCTAAGTCGCTATCTTTGAATGAGCGTAATGGGAGCCCTGAAGGTCGCGTTTTAAGTCCTGACGTGTTAAAACGTATTATTGAAGGTCATGAAACGGAAGAGATTTTTGAAGAGTGCTCAGTTACGAGAGATTACGAAGATCGTGCTGATCTTCTTGTTCATGAATTGACAAAGTATATAAATAAGTAGGTCTCTTACTGGTGTTATCTTTAAATATGTTTATAATGTATTACAGTTTCCGTACTGTTGCACTATTGCACTATTAAAAAATTATAAAAGTAATGTTAAACTGTATGATTTATATATATATATATATATATATATATATATATATATATATATATATATGATTTATATATATATATATATATATATATATATATATATATATATATATATATATATATATATATATATATATGATTTATATATATATATATATATATATATATATATATATATTATATATATGTGTGTGTATGTATGTATGTATATATATATATATATGTATGTATATATATATATATATATATATATATATATATATATATATATATATATATATATATATATATATATATATATATATAATAGAGGACAATTGGATGCTTCAAGCGCAGATCTTGGCGTGCTTAAAGACCAGCTCATGAAGCTTGAAACAGCAACAGCTGAAAAACTTCGTGAAGGAGAACATCACGTGAGATTAACTGAACAAAGGAATGAAGAAAAATTAAAGTAAGTTTTTTTGATTTAAGAAAATAATAAGAAATATTTGTAAAATAATTCTAATATATATATTTTTTTTTTTAACTTTTTCAGGCTTCAAGCTCAGCTTTTTTCGGAACGTGTGATGTCAAAAGAGCGCGAATTAAACAATGAACACAATTTTTTAGTATCAAAGAACCAGAAAGAGATTCGCTCGCTTAACGAAAAGATAGAGGAGTTAAAAAGAGAAGATGCACAAACAAAAAATAAGCTTCAAGATGCCAAAGCGGTATTTCTTAATATTTTATTATACTATTAAGGGATTGACGTTAATGGTGTATACGTATTTTACTGTAATATTTTTTTGTAAGAAAACCTATATTTTGTTTAACAGGAAATTTCACATTTGGAAAAAAGCTTAACGGAAAAAATAAACGAGCTTGCAGAAGAACGAAATAAGTATTTAAGGCTAGAAGAAAAGCTCGAGACATACCGTTCTTTTAAACATAAGGTATTTTTTAAGTTGCATGATAACCTTGTTTTTTTTTTAGTTGTAAATTATTAGTTTGTGATAACTTAGAATAATTTTTAGTTGTGTGATGAATAAAAATATTTTCATGTGTATTTCTCAGATAACAGGAATGGAAAAAGAGCTTAATGCTGCAAATGAGAAAAAAACACAGCAAAGCAATAGGATCTTTGAACTTGAAAGTATCAACAAGGTTAATTAGTAACATCACTTTTTGTTATTATTATTGTTGGCGTGTATTATTTTATAGTCTTGTGATACTATTTTTGTCATATTAGATTTTTTTCTTTTAATAAAAACCTTTTTCTAAAGGGATTACGTGATCGAGTTGACGAGTACGTTGCAAAGATTGAACGGCTATCAAACCGTTCTTCAAAAAGTGAAAATAGTTTGTCTAGAAGCGGTTCTCTTTTGTCAAATTATGTAAAGCCATTGGTTCGAAGAAGTGGTAGTGAAACTTATGAAGACGGGTTCGATACCACCGCCAGTGCAAAAAATGGTAAATGGTCTAACATATTTTTAGAAAATGTTTGTGAGCATTGCCGTAAATTTTATTCATTATTAACTTTAAGCATATTTGACTATAATCAAGGTTAAGCATGCTTGATTAACGCAATATAATCAAATTTATATAATTTTTTTTAATTTACACATTTATTACATTTAATTTATTCTTTAACACAATATAATAGTGTTTTGAAAACATGTTAACGTTTAATAAATTGTTCATTTGAACGATCTTATTGTTTAGAAATTGACGAGCTTCAAAACATAATTGCTTCACAAGAATCAGTTATTACAAGTTTGAAGAGAGAGTTAGAAACCGTCAATAAGCATTATGAAGAAATGAGGTCTTTATCAAGTGATCGATCATCCGTTGATCGCATCGCTGATAAATGCGCGACTCAGTTGTCTAACATGGAGCGAATTATGGTAACAGAACGCGATGAGTTATCAATGACCTACTCTAAAGAAAAAAAGGATCTGGTTGACTACTATGAAAAAAAATTGGACATATTGCGTCAACAGCTTTCTACAGAAAAAAATAAAGAAAGTTCCGATCTAATAAAGGGAGCTATAGATTGCGCGTCTGAATTCTCTGATCGCGAACAATCTTTTCAAAAAGAGTATAGAAAACTTCTGAATACATTCCGCGAAGAAAAAGAAGAATTGGAAATGAATTATCGCTCAAAAATCACAAAGTTAGAAGAAAAGGTTGTTATCCTCGAGACTAAAAATGCTGAAATGGAGCTAAAATTTCTTAACGAGAAGGCCGAGCTTGAACAAAAGTTTCGCATAGAACGCGCCGAGTTGCAAATGAATGCAACTAGTACTAGTCGCGAGTATGATCGTTCCCAAAAGTATATCGACTTCTTAAAAGACGATCTCAACAAGAAAAACGCATTTGAATTAAAAGAAACAGAGAGGCGTTTAAAAAAAGAAAAAAACGATCTTATTGAAAAAATGGAAAACGAAATCTTAGAGTTGAATAAAAAGCATCAACGAGAAATTTGTGACTTAAGAAAAACTTTTAATCAAAAACTGACGGATACTGAAAAATCTTTTGGCAATGAACGCGCGTGTATGAAAGAGTCGTTTGCACGCGAAAAAACAGAAATGGAACAAAAGTTTGTGAGAGAGAAAAATGAATTACGTGACATGCTTAAACAGGAATATGACCACGCTCTAGCTTTGCAAAATGCAAATGAACGCAGAACATCTGTCGAAGAGCGGACACAAATAGAAGAACAGCTAAACAACGAAAAGTTTGAGCTTTTGAAAGCATTACAACATGAGAAATCAAATGCAGAGGCTCAAATCAGACAACTTAGAACAAGCTTAGAATCAAAGTTTGCTGAAGAAAAATCACGCATGAATGAAGATTTCCAGAAAGAGTTAGCGCGTTTAGACAATCGCAGTAAACGAGAAATTTCCGATCTTCAACAAGCATTTACTGGTGGAGAAGTTGGAATAAAAGAAAAAATGAAAGATGAGTTTAGCCAAATGATTACTAAATACAAAACGGAATGGGAACTTTCTTATCAACGCGAAAAAGAAGAGCTAATTAAGAGTTTTTCGCGCGAAAAGTCTGAATTAGAAGCAAATTGGACATTTGAAAAGTTGCGCTTAGAAGAAAGTTTTGCCAGTGAAAAAACAGAAATAATAAATATGCATCAATTAGAAAAAGATGAACTATTAAAGAAGTTTTATCGTCAAAAACAAAACATGGAAATCGAGTTTAAAGAAAGATACGATAAACTGAGTGAAGATATTGATAATGAGATTTTATCGCGAATTGACCGCGAAACTAAACTTTCACAAATGACAATTGAGCATTTAAAAAAAGAGCTATCGACTTTAAAAGAGCAAAAAAAGGAGTTGGAAACTAAAAATCAAGTTCTTGAATTAAAAAGTCTTTCTCAGCAGCAAGAAGCTGCCGAAATAAAAGTGTTTCAAGAGCAAAAAAGTTCAATAAATGAAAAAATATCAAACTACATCGATGAAATTGAAGCGCTAAAAAAAGAGCGAGAGAGTTCGCAAAAAAATTTACGCGAGTTAGCACGAGAAAAAACTCTTATTCTCGATAACAGTGTTCAAGAAATTACAGAACAGCAAGAAAAAATTGCTCGGTTACAGAATGAAAAGGAAAAAATGCAAGAAAAAATTGAACAGTTGTTAGTTATTGAAAATCAGGCTGAGGAATTGAAAAAAAAAAATTCTCGATTAGGAAAAGAAATTAGCGAGAAAGACAAGTGCATCGAATCGCTAAAAGAGGTAAACCGCGCGCAACCGGTTTCGTCATTCCAAGAGTAATAGACCTTTTCATTAATCACTTGCGTAATATTAATAACAGTTGAAAATGAGGCGAGGCTGTAGAGTTTCAAGAAAACTTTTATCTTTGCAAACCTAGCCTTGATTTTGCATTTTATATTTACTCTTTGTTGCAGAGATTGATGAAAAGGTCTGTTAGATCATTTCGGATTTTTTTTTTTGGGGGGAAAATCAAAACACTTGAGTTGTAAATATACAGCCTGCTAAAATTTTAACCATTTTAAGCGGGTTGAAACTAAACTAAATAATTTTGAAATTTTCTAAGGCTTCACAGTAGTGTGCGTGGATTGATTAACTAATCATTTAATTACAAAATTCTCTGCCCCATAGTAAAAATTGAAATTGTTTGAATGGTAAGTTATTTAATATGAATTTTTTAAGATGAAATATACGTTTGAACTACATCTTAACAGTTCACACACGCATGTCTTCAAGTTCATAAAACACTAAATAATTTAAATATTTTAGTGGCGACGCATAATTTATTTCATAATTTAACATAATTTATTTCAATATTTAATATATCCAGGTTAGGGTTAGGACTATTAAAATTGTAATTGTAAAAATTAAATACAATTACACATTACAATACAATAATATTGCATTGTAATATTACAGAAACAATAAAAAAAATTTATTTTGGTATTGTATTGCTGTGATGAAAAACAATTACAATAAGTATTGTATTGTTTTTTTTTCTAACAATACAATAAAATTCGAGAACTATTGTATTGTTTTAATTAAATAAAATTACAATAGCTATTGTATTGTTTTGATGAAAACAATTACAATAGCTATTGTAGTGTATTTTTTAATTACACTAAAGTGTACTTTCCATTAAAGTGTACTTTACATTAAAGT
The DNA here is from genome assembly GCF_038396675.1 of Hydra vulgaris. NCBI lineage: Eukaryota > Metazoa > Cnidaria > Hydrozoa > Anthoathecata > Hydridae > Hydra > Hydra vulgaris. The sequence goes on from NC_088921.1 coordinate 39,099,563, forward strand.
AGAAAAGCTAACGTATTTTAACGTATTTATATTCATCTCTGACGAACTTACTATTATTTTTGCTATTTTTTATTTACGGATTTGCAATATATTGCAAATTTTATTTTTTACATATTTAGATTTCACATCACCTATCTTGTTATGTATTTCTAAGCTCTAATGGCCGCAAAATATTGCCTGTCTGATGATAGCCTTACTATTATGAAAAATAACATTCATAAATTATTTTATTCAGCCCTTTTATTTTTTCCTCTTGATTTTAATGCTGCAAAGGAACTTAAAATATATATGAAAATTAACTTTAGTAACACAAACAGTTAAACATAATAATTCTTCTTAAATAAAAATGTTAATGTCTTTTATTACAATAACAATAAATTGTTATTGTATTACAAAGACGAATTACAATACAATATTTATTGTTATTGTAGTGGGTCATTACAATACATTTTTTTTTTCAGATATTGTTATTGTTTTATAAAGATGAATTGCAATACAATATTTATTGTTATTGCATTACAGAATTACAATTGTTGTAAATCACAAGTATTGTTATTGTTTCTAAATTAAGTTAATACAATAGCAATAATTGTTGTTACTGTTATTGTTTTCATTACAATTACAATAGTCCCAACCCTAATCCAGGTTATATACAGTAGGTTTTAAAAATTAAGGTTACTGGTTACCTGGTTGTATGAGGAAGGTTTTAAAAGTTTAAGTTACTGGTTACCAGGTTGTATGCAAACGGTAAATTTTCTAGTAAAAAGCAGGGGCGGACGCAGGATTTTTAGTCACCCCGTCATAAAAAAGCGCCTTACGCCATGTTGTGACGCAAAACAAATAAAATCTGTAGAGAGGGAATAGGGGATTTTTTTTATTCGCACATTTTATACACACATTTGGTGTATAATGACAATTTTATCATTTTAAGTTATTAATTTTTTCGTATGTTTAGTTTGATTTATTTAAATATTGTTTAGTTATTATTTATGTATTATTTAGATTAATTAGATCATCAACTTTAAATTTTAAAATATCTTTGTATTTTATTATAATATACTATAATATTATAAGCTGTCTAAAAACCTTAACAACGAGAGTTAAGAAACCGCTTTGTTGAAAAAATTTCTACTATATCATGATCCTACGAAGTGAAATTCCAATCAATTGAATAGTCAAAATTTGCAGCCCCATAATACATTACTTTGAAGAGTTTTTAACAAATATGATAGCTGCTTTTAGAAGTGAAGGACTAATCAATCTATCCAATTTTTCAAATATGCTGCAAACCCTGCAAACAAATCAAATGCATCTCAATGTAGCCAAGAACCAATTAAATGTGTGGTTTCTAAAAAATTTGCAGCTTCTGCAAAACACAGTTTTCGCTATAGAGTTTGTGTTTTCTTTTACTTTTTTAAAAAGAAACATTAATTTTCAAATCAGTGAAGCTTTTGCTAAAGTAATTCAAATTTTATATAATGATATTTTTAATTAAATTTTTTACCCTGTCAGGTAAGTTATTTCCCAAAATGAATTTTGAATATATATAATAATATGTGCAAAAAAAATTTTCAAAATAATTTGACCATTAAGTTTTTATCTTCAAAAAGTTATAATATACTTTAAAAAAATTATAAAATAATTTGCCTAATAGAGTATATAAATTGCTGTCTATTTTTTTTTTTTTTGTTGAGCGGTCTTTTAAGTTCTACACAACTTTAGAAACATTTAGTTAAAACACGTTTTAAAGTTGGGCTTAAGTCACCCCATTTTACAATTATTTTTTTGTTCCTCATTTTTGTTTGTTTTTTATTAAAATTTTAATAAAAATTTTCATAAGGTCGAAAACGAAAGCAACATGTTGAAAAAGACCTTGACTAATCTTGATTCAAAGATTCGAGAACTTGAATATATTATTCAAGAAAAACACATCAAGATATCACGACTTGAAGAAGAGGTTGCTCATTTACAAGATAAAATTATTCATATGGAAAGCGTACACGGCAAAGAACTTAGCGCACAAAAAGAAAGGGTATGTTTTTTAAGTATAGTATATAATCTGTAAGCTAAAATGCAGAATAGAGCTGTAGCCTAGATTCCCTTTAAAATCCCTAAAAAAAGGTGTGGTCTAGGTATTGTCTCAAAAAAATACAGGTAAAAAAAATATTATAAGTTAGATAAATTTTTATAAAGTAACTGTAAAAACTATATCTCCTAATTTTTATTTTTAAAATTTAATATTTCTTATAACACAATAGATGGAAATGCTAAGTACGGCGGCAGCGACAGAAAAATCACGATATCTCAGGGAGTTAAATGACCTTAGAGATCAGTTATCTGTTGCTAGTGCGTCCAGTGATAGAGATAGTGCTTTAAAAGATAAAGTTTTTCATGACGCAAAAGCAGAGGTTATAAATCTCAACAAAAAGGTCGGATTTGTTTTTTGGTCCAATTTTTATGATGCTATGTTTATTTTAACTTTTTACTTTTTTTAAAATATTAGGACAAAATAAGAAATTTAACTTGAATTTAGAATTTATTGGCAAACAGATAAATATCCGGTATTTGTTTATATAGCATAAAATTGAACCTCCGGTTTTGTTTACTTATTTTTCAACTAAAAGGTTATTTCCTGTTATTAATTTTCTGCAATAACAGTATTATTAATTCTGTATTTTTATTTCATACATATTTTTTAAATAAACAACGGATGTTTGATTTTTTGTTACTTTTATATATGCATTCACCAATTAGATATAAGATATGTTTTGTTTCCATGGTGATTAAAGTTTTTGTCCATTGTAACGATATTTGATGAGTTTCATGGAATCATCTGTGATGAAGTCCTTCTATCAGATTCATAAAAAATGTTTATATTTTTACATATTTTTAATGTTTGTTAAACCTGTACTTTTTTGTGTTTTGTTTCAGTGTGTTCGTTCTTTGTTTCCACTGGTGACGGCTACTGGTTGTCAATCGTAACGTTACTTTTTTTATTGTCAGAATAATTGACGTAACTATTCAACGACACGCAAATTACTCAGCACTTTTATATTTATTCAAATAATATTTTAATTTTTTTTGCAATAATATTAGTTGGTTTTTTGTTTGTTTATTTTTATCTAATTATAATTAGGACTCAATTAGTTTGAAACGATTTAAAAAGTTTTATTTTTAACATAGCCTAAGCGTTTATTATTAAACGCTGGTTTTAATGCACTAGACATTTTTTTTAAAATGTTATACAATAATTTTTATGAGATTGACCGTGTGGTACAAAAATGCCATCACATAATACAACATGGTAACATTTCTGTAATAATTTTTTATTTCATCGTTTAGATAGAAGAGAAAACGCGGCGAAATCGTTATTTAGAAGAGGCTCTGAAAGCTGCAGAAGATAAACTGGTCGAGATAACTAAACAAAAAAACGAATTCGATTGTGAACTGAGACAACTCAGACAAATGATGAACGAAAAAGGATCAGAAGAGGTTTTCTTTTTTTTCTTTTTTTTATGTTTTTTTAAAAGACCTTTTTGTGACCTTCTTTTTTTTCTTGTATCCGTTTTGTGTGTGTTCTTTTGCAATATATATATATTTTTTTTAAGAAGAGGGCTGTAGAAACTAAGTCATTGCGTTCAGATACGTTGGTCAATGAACTTTATTTGGAAAACGCTGAGCTTATGAAACAGCTCGCTAACGCTGAAAGTAACCAATACAAAGCTGAAAAAGAAGCTAGACAATTAAGCGATCAAAAACGTGCATTGCAGCGTGTTATCTCAAAGTTATGTGGCGCTAACGGAATATCCAATCTTACTTAAAATTTGTTTGTAGGTAGCAAAAAAGAAAGGCTTGTTAGTTTTTTTTAGATCTTCTAGCAGTACCATTTTGCAGCTTTACATTTCATCAAAATTTGGGTCATAAGGCCAACAAATTGACTTTCCGATATCTTTTATGAAAAATGCAATTTGCAGGTGTGACCACGATTTCTCGTAAATATGTATGATAACAATATCTGAAAAGATTTTTATGATAAAAATTTATTGAGGACGTGTAAGGCAATTCTGTAGAAAGGATATACGATAAAGATGTGATAAAAGTATGGTAAAATATAGTTGTTGCATGATAAAAAGTTATTAAAAATTTCTATGACATGGTTTAGAAAAAAGATATGATTAAAAGTTTATAAATATTCATTATAAACAATTGTCGAAAAGATGTAGAATGAAGATTTGCCAAAAAGAACTTAAAAATTTCTTTTAGAAATTAAAAAATTATTTTGTAGAAATAGCAATTAGTTTTGTAAATAATTTTATTTATGATTGTGTATCGATAAATATATATATATATATATATATATATATATATATATATATATATATATATATATATATATATATATATATATATATATATATATATATATATATATATATATATATATATATTGGCACACATACAAATAGAAAATATAAGTTATATTATATATATATATATATAAATGCAAAAAATATATTGTAACAAATGTTAGTTTCTATTTTTAGAATTTTATTTATGAAATAAATCAATAGAATTTTTTTTATTAAATGACTTTTTAAATTTTTTTTTGTTAAATCATATTTGAGAATTTTATACTTTAAACAGTAACACAAGTTTTGAATTAATTGGAAAATGATCATTATTATCAACCTGACTAAAAGCAACTACTTTACAACAAAAATATATCCTTCCATACCAGTCAAACACTGTTTAGATTTAAAAAAAGACTACAACATCGTTATAACTTTGCTCCAAAAGATCAATTACGATTGCTACAACTGAGATGCGTGTGGAGATTTAAAATGAGCTTGGTTTTCTTCTTAAAATCCGAGAAGGATTTACCGAGTATTCTTGTTTCTTGTGTCCGGTAGACAGCAACAACACTGTAAACGCTGTTTCAAAAACGAAGAGAATAATCTGAAAGAAAAGGATCTACGGTGTTAAGAGTATTGTTGTAATAACTGTGAAAAAAGTTCTTATATTTCCGCCTTATCTCAAATTAGGCTTGATCAAATATATTGTAAAGCCACTAGATGCAAAATATTTAATAAAATCAAATCAATTTTTTTTAAACCCAAGTTACACCTGGTTTTTTTTCTGAACCAAAGAGAAACGGGTGTTTGCATCAATATGACGAAAGTAAAATGACAAAGAAAGAAAAAAACCCGAGCTGCATTCAAACACAATAATTGGAAGATGGCCTTCAAAATATCACCCAAACTGCATTACTTACACCATTATCTTGAATTCCGTCTAAATCTAGAAGCTGTTTGTGAAAAGCTGAAAGTAAGATTTTACAAGTATAAGTTGTACCCATGAAGGAATGATGAAGCCATGATGGGTAATTATATCTAAAATGCGGTCTGTTTTGATGTCTCTACACACAAAGGACAAAAACGATTCAGTGTACATTTCTAAAGTCTGAAAGTCAATTTTCAGTTATAAGTAAACCTAGGAAGTCTCCGCAACTTCATAACTGTTATACAAAACCTGATATTAATGATTATTTGTTGAAAAATTTTTAGAGTTCATTTAAACAAATTAAAACTCTCGGCAGCAAGTTACAAAATTAGAGTAAACATCCCTTTGGTAGTTGCAGTGGTAAGAGCGCTAGCTTCAAAACCAAGAGGTTTGAGGTTCGATACCTGCTTTAGCCATATTTACAATATCGGTAAAGGAGGCAGCGTGAACTTCCTCGCTAAAAGTTGTTTTGCAGTGCTCTGTGACGAGCCCGTTTGATCATTAGAGAGCATCTTAGTAACGAAAATAAAAATCTTTTGTCAAAGCAAAAACCTCAAACTTTTTATTCTTTATTCAAAAACCTCAAACTTTTTATTCTCAAACTTTTTATTCTTTAAAAACAAACTTAGCATCTACAGGCCACTGTAAATATCTTTTAAACAATATTCGGCTTTTGGAAAGCTTTATTCTGGAAATGTCCTCAATTTCTTATTTACAGGTATTAAATTTTTTTATTTAAACAGAGCATACGACGCCCTCGGAATTTCAATTACACTTTAAATTTATGCTGTTATCAAGCACATACCTGAGTTTATTGACAATCAATCTGAAAAGCACTATATTATCTTTACTCTAAAAATAAAAACTCTACAAGTTTTTGGCAAGAGGTTTTGGCTTTTGGAGTAAGCAAGCACCTAAACAAGTTTTTGCAGATTTCATTAGGTTATGGGGAAAAGAATTTTATACGGGGAAAAGACATTTATAAATGAAATATGAGTCATTCAGAATGCTGTTAAAAACTAAAGAATTTTACAACTGCGTATTGCTTAAGACATTTCTGACAGTTTAGAGTGAATAACCAAAGGGGCAGATATTGCCTCAGCCCGTTCTTTTGAACACAGCTTTTCAAAAGACAAACTTTGTTTTAAAGATATCTACAGTGGTTTCCACTGAATTATTTTCCAGTGGTTTGTAGATTCTAAGTTTGTTTGACCAATCAAAATCGTTTTCAAAGAAAAAGAGGATTTGCTTTGAAAATAGATTTATACTTCGTAATTATCTAATTTATGGAAAATTAACATGTTATTAAAAAATTATTTTTGAATTGTTTTTGCTTAGCAATCACTCCAGTTCGCACTTATGCTAAAAATTTGCAAATTCTTTTGACGCACTTATGCCGTTTTGCACTTGAGCCAGTTTTTACGACTGCTTTGTACTTATGCTATTTCGCACTTCTGCAAGTTTGCACTTATGAAATTCGCGCTTATCCAGTCGTCCCCTTCAATAAAATTAAAAAAACTCACAACAGAACTACTAAGCTGCAGCCACTCCTACCATATGAAGAATGTTCAGCACAAGTTACAAAAACTGGTAGATTATTCTTTTCTTAATTTTTGTTTGCACACCGTTGTATCTTCCACTCATTGCTGAGGTAGTACTTTTTATCTCTTGGTTGAAATAGTTTGTAAGGTAGTTTAAAATTTTACAAATTACTTCAAGTTGTTTTTTTTTAAATTTAACGGAAGTAACTTTTCTTTATTAAATACATAACAAAGTAATGATATTTGACTATTAAATACTATTCATGTGTTTGTTTTATCAATATTTAATCTATCAAGTTTGAAGAAACATTTGTTGAATGATTATCAGAAATTACACTTAGCACATAACCATCTTTATGTAGAGACGTAATGTACTGACCAACATGCAACAGCAAGTCATTTACCATCAACTTTTACTTCGGGTGCAGCTTTTATAACAAAACTAAAATTTTTTAAAGAAGCAATCATTGATTTAAAGTAAAGATCATCGCGTCTTTATATTTCCTTTCCTTACTACTCCTATCATTCTATAACCTTGATATTGTGCTTCTTTCTGTAAATATATTTCATCCATCTTTATCAATTTTGTTTTGGTTTAATAAATAAATACAAACTTCATAGATTTCAATGGTTCTACTCCACATTTATTTTTTTAAAAGACTAAACGACGATAAAAAAAATTGTTTTAGCCAAAGTTAATGTACTTGTGCTGATGTATACCTTAGAAAAGCGAGTATCTCGCTTATTTTAAGATATACATATTATGATTTCGAGAATAATATAACATAAATAATTTTCGAGAATAATGTAGCATGCATAGATTCATCAACTATAGTTGTTTAAGTAACTTCTAAAATAGCTAAGCGTTGATAAATTTCTTTGAAAAATATATTTTTGTCGTTGTATATTTTGATTCTTCAATGTTAACATTATTTAAATCATTTGAACATTGAATTTCATCGTTGTTTATAATTATACTGCATTCATCATTATTACTTAATTAACGACGAACAGCGGTTTTTTACTCCTTAATGTAGTTGGATATACTGATGATGGTTACTGATGGTGGTGTTTTTTTAATTTAGGCAATTAATAGTTGGAACGAGGTTTGAATCCTAAATTAATGTTAATCTTTACCCTTTTTAAAACTTTTTTTTTTCAATACGTAAAGCATAAATAGACGAGTACAAACTGGGTTTCCGTGGTTTTTGATTGATAATTACATCCCACTGGTAGTTTAGTCAGTATTACTTTCCGGAAATTAAAAAGCGGATGCTTTTCAGGAATAAAACAGTTTGGCTCTCACTACTTTTGCCATTTTCTGACCTCCTTGAGGCACTGTGTGCCGCCTAGAATCGAATCTCAATTCGCCTCGGGCTACCTCATACTTGATTAGTTTTTAAACTTTTTTATTCCCCATACTAATTTTATAATTTTTGGTGCCCCAAGAAGATCTAACGGTTTTGTCACAGAGCATCGCGGAAGTGCATTTAACTAGGAAGCTCATGCCTTCTTCCTTACGTGATGTGAAAATATGTCCAGAGTTTGTTTCGAACCTGGATCTACTGCTTTTAAATCAAGCGCTCTAACCACTATTCCACGGCCGCTACTAACACGCAAGCACTCTATTTTGGTGGCAGTAATGACCTAACGGAGATTAACATTAAAAAAAATTTATAACGCAAAAAAAGAAACATCTTTCAGTATATTTATCATAATTCAGCGTTAGAATATTGCAATGAACTAAAAAGGAGGAAAAAATAATTACCCAGCCTAACTTACTTAATTAACCAAAACTACTTAGCTAGAGTGATAAGAAATTTTTTAATATAACATTTTAAATTAACGCTAAATAAGTTATATAAACAAGTGACAAAAAACTATTCAAATCAAAGGACTTAAATTTAAACTTTTTAATTTTCAATTAAAGCTCCTTGATTAAAATTAGGGTTTCTCAAACGAAATCCGTGGATATATCCCGAGAAATCACTCATATCAGGAACATAATTTTTTTTAACTTTACATATGATAACTGTTTGAACTAATTCGACCAAAAATAAGAAAAATATTATAGCATTTAGTCGTGTTTTATGTGTTCATATCTTATATTAAAACCTAGCACAGCTAGGTTTTAATATAAGATATCTTAAACTATCTAATTCAAGGAATCCATTGCAATTTGTAATGCGATGTTTTCTTTTTTCTCGTTATTATAAAATATGAGGAAAAAAAAAAAAAGATTTCCTGCGACAAAAACAGTAAGTTTGATTTTCAAACTTCTAAATTATTGAAAAGTTAAACTTTTTCTGTATTGAATTATTGAAATATTTAATAATTTTTGTATTTAAAAAACGGCAAATAAAGACATATAAAGTCATACGTAAGATAACATATATACGTAAGAAATATTTGTAACTTTACCTTAAGTTGTTTTACGATTCAATTTAGCTATACCATGTCAATTGTAAGTGGATTGAAAGCATGGCAGTATTTTTGTAAATCTGGCAAGAAAGCCAGATTTACAAAAATACTGCCAAGCAAGAAAAATCTGGCAAATCTGCAATTTGCAAAAAGTGCAATGTAAAGATAATGTGCAAAGGATTTTCGACAAGTGGGCTCCTTCGTCATATAAAAAAGATTTGGATTTAAATATGAAGCGTCTACCTGAAGATACTGGTTCGGAAATTAAAATTGTGCAAAAGAAAATCACATTGTTTGTTAAGCAGCAGACTATCGAGGAAATTGTGTCAATGCTAACAACCTTGGATGGCTTCTCAATAAATGTCATAACAAAAAGTGAATCCATTAATAAATTATTGTCTGAAAAAGGCATGTTATAACCAAAAAATCCATCCCATGTTATGAATATGATAAAAAAACAATATGAGTTACTGAGGTTTTAGATTGTGGATCTAGCCAAACAAACTGTGGTTTTAGAGATAACAAAAGAAATATCTAGCGGGTCACGATTTTCTTTATCGTTAGATGAATTCGTCTTTAAAAAATTGACGTTATTTAAACGTAAATTTACGCTTATTAGCAAAGTTTTGGAACCTGGGACTGACTCCAATAGCTGCATCACTTCCTGCTGAAAAAATTATTGATCTGGTTGAAAATAAACTGTCAGATTTCAATTTACCAATTAAAAAGCACACCATAGCTAGTGTCACTGACGTAGCATCCTTAATGAAAAAATTTGGACGGCTAAGTGGTATTGAACATCAGCTGTGTTATACCCACGGACTTCATTTGGCAGTATGTGATGTTCTTTACAAAAAGTCAGACTCTTCAGCAAAATATATTGAATTTGAATCGCAGTTTACGATTAGTTTGATGATGTATTTGACTGTAATGATGAGTCATACATCTCAACAGGCGTTACGTTTATTGATGATTTACAAAATAGCGTAAATATAGCTTTAACAATTCCGAAGGTTCGAAAAGTGGTTCGAATGTTCCGCAAACCACCTCTTAAAAATGACGTTTTACAAATCTACGTAGAATTTATGTTTCATAAAGTACTGAAGCTGATATTAGATGTCAAAACAAGGTGGAATAGTCTTGTTGCAATGCTAGAAAGGTTCCTTAAACTAAAAACGTGTATACTAAAAGCAATGATCGATTTAAAAGAAGTTCTGAATATGTCCAAAGATGAATATGCAGTTATTAACGCCATGACAATTTCTCAGCAACCAATAAAAGTTTGAATAGAAAGTCTTGGTAGAAGTAATGCTACTCTACTTGACACAGAAGGTTTAATGATACTCATCTTAGACGATTAGCGGAGAAATAAAACTTTGATAGCTAATAAACTGCTACAATCTGTTCAGCAGAGAATTTTTTTTTTTTTTTTTTTTTTTAATATTTTGCCGTTTAAAAATATTACAATAACCAATTATATTTTACAATTTTTACATTAGTAACGACAGGACTTCTCGAAGATCATGTGGATCTTGTCATGAAGCCCTTTACAATATATGGTTAATTTTTGATAAAAATACAATGTCTTAAGTGAAATAATAATAATAATACAACTTTATGCAAAAACATGTAAAAACCAAGATAAAATTTTAAAAAGCCAAGATTAAAAAATAAATAAAATATACAAAATAGAACAACAACGAATAAACAAACAAACAAAACAAAAAAACAATTAAAAGTAAATCAAAGTATTTTCAATTAAAAATATAATTCTTTTAAGTTTTTGTTTGAATGAGGCAAAAGTCAGTTGGGTAGAAAAATCAAAATTTGGTAAGACTATTTTGTTCCAGAGATAAGAAACAAAAAACTGGTCTTTGCTTTTATGGCAAAAAGGGGCAATAAGATTGTTATTAATTCGAAGATTATATTTGTTTTTAGGTTTCATACAATAAAGATTTTGTAATACGTTTGGCAACAAATTTTCTCTACATTTAAACATGAAACATAAAATGTTAAAGACATTTTGTTGATATACATTTAAAATATTCATTTCTTTAAAAAGTTGTTTCGTATGAAAAAACCGATTTTTAAAATTTATTGCGCGAGCTGCGTGTTTCTGATGAAGGTAAAGAGATTTTAGTTTTGTTCTATGAGTGCTTCCCCATATAATATTCGCGTAGTTTATATGACAATGTATAAATGAATAATATAATTGTGTTAACTGGTGTTTACATAATACATTTCTTGCTTTATAGAGAATTCCAATGCATTTAGCGATTTTATTGGAGGTATTATCAATATGATTTCTCCAAGATAGATTCTCATCAATATATACTCCAAGAAACTTAGTAACTTTTTCTCTTTTTATTATTATATTATCAATTAAAAGGTCTGGCATTATATGAGGCAGTTTCTGTTTTTTTGAAGGTGGATAAAAAAGTGTCCATTTAGTTTTTTCTATATTTAGAGACAATCTATTTTGTTTAAACCAAACAGATACTTTTTTTAATTCATTTGTCATATTGAATTAATTGAAGAACGAAGAAATGCCAATTTAATTGGACTACCAAAATTTTTAAACAACCCAATAAGTTATAATCAGGAATCAAATATCAACTCCAAACTAATCTTACCGTAAAACATGCATTAAAAGTAGCTAAAAAAAATTTACCTGGTTGTACATAGAGGATGCTAGGACTAGTTCATCAAATAATGAAATAGTTGAAGTGAGTCGTGATAAAAAAGCATGGTTTCTGACCCGTCAATACCTCAACCATTTGCTCCAAATTTATTAGGCAAAAATATTTTGACACTTAAACAAAAATGGGATATGACTATTTGTAATGTCAAACAAGTAGAAAAACCAGCTCTAGAAGACATTAGCAATTTAAAAAACCTCACAAAAGAAATCAAAATTTTTGAGGCAACTGGAAAGCGTAGCGAAAGTTTAGAGAGAATATACTCCACATTAATGACCATCAAGCCAACATCAATTGAGTCAGAAAGAGCTTTTTCTGCCGCGGGTCTATTTATGGGAAAAATTCGTTTACAATTTAGTGACTAATCAAACCGCTTGTTACCATATTAAAAATTAGTCCGGGAAAAATGTTACACACCGGGAATCCCGGGATGCTAAATTTACCGGAAATGAGAAACCCTAATTAAAATCGAAATCGGCAATTAAAATCGAAAACGAAAGAATCTTTACGGAAGTGGCAACAAAAAATCCATTGGACAAAGGTTAAACGACACTAAAGTTTTTAATAATCTTGAGATGCAAAAAAGTATAAAAAGCTACTGGAAAATATATTTAAGCCAATAATAACTAAATTTTTAGAAATTTATAATATAAATTTATGGCTTTTAAATGTGGTGAGTGTATTTTTTATTGTTTTTTTTGCTTCTAGTTCTATGAATATTAAACCTAACATTTGGTATTTAGATGATTATCTTCAAAAAGATGATAACTGGTTTAATCTAAAAGTAGTGTTTTTACCGATTATTTTCAATTTTTTGTTAACAATAGATTAAAATAAATCAAAAAATAAGAAAGTTTATCATAAAATCCAGACAGTATAGTTTTCTTAAATTATCAGATAAATGAAAATTTTGCACAGTTATCTCAGGATATAACAACAACAACAACGACAATAGTAGCAATATATTTACCAGTAAATATTGTACAAAGGTGTTAAATAACATAATACAGACTGAAAGGTTCACTCTTATATAGCCTGGCTAAAGTAAGTAGAGCGACCTTGTAAACAATACAAATTCATAAAGGACAAGGACAAGAAAAATAACAAGTTTCAAAAAATAAATACAAATAAAATAATGACGAATAAATGCAAACAAACCCAAAGAAAAGCAAAAAATAGAATAGAATATTTATACCTATAAGAATATATCACTATAACACTAATGGAAATTATTGTCATTTATTGAGTGAATTTAAGAAGAAGAATATAAGTTTTTTTTAGACTTTTTTTTAGTTCACAGAAATAAAGAGTATTTAGCTTACTTTGTAAGAAATTCCAGTCACTAATTGCAGAGTTTTTAAAGGAATATCTACCATAAAATTTTGTACCAAAAGCTTGAACACACAATCTGCCTCTTTTAGGCATCCAAGTCGATTGGGTATGAACATATATTATTGGAGTAAATCATTCTGTAAAGACAGAGGGCATCTTATCATTAATGCAACTGTGAATAAAAAGGCAGTTTTCAATTTTTATGCAGCTAGAAAAATCTATAAATTGGAGATACTTGAATAAATTTATTGTGTGAGAGTTATGCGGTAAAAATTTTTTATTTGTTTAGCTTTTTTCTAAAAAACGGAGAGGCGTTTCTTGATAGAAGAGCTTTGTCCACATGATAAACAACCATAAGTGAGATGTGAACTAAATAAGGCCAAATATATAGATTTTAATATATAATCAATATATCAAATATATAAATGTTTTTTTGTCAACAAGCTGTATAAGTTTAGAAAGAATTGCATTGGATCTGTTTAGTTTTATTTTTAAATGATTAATATGATCATTCCAAGTTAAAATTTCATCAATCTTCATTCCAAGATAGTTAGCACATTTTAGAGGGAAAAATTTTTTACAGTTTAATTTTATTTTAGATTGATAAGGAGGTTTTTTTAACCTTGGTTTGAAAATAATTAACTCAGTTTTACTTGTATTTAAAGAAATTTTGTTGGCATTTAACCAGTTGCAAAGTTTTTTAGATCATAGTTGACATATTTATTAATTTTATTGATTGACTTATTAAGATAGAGCAGGATTGTGTCATCAGCAAAGTGTTGGAAATGTTGGAATTTTATGGCTTTGAATAAATCATTTATATAGATAAAAAACAATAATGAAACCAGCACAGACCCTTAAGACACGCCAACAGTGGCATCACAAATATTAGAGTTCGATTCGTTGACAGACACAAATATTTTCTATTTGTAAGGAAAAGTTTAAACCTGAAATTTAAAACTCCACTTATACCATAGTAAGCTAGTTTTTTTAATAGAATTTTAATATCCACAGTATCAAAGGCTTTTTGAAGGTCTATTAAGATACTACAACCAAACAATCCTGTATCTAAAGCACTTCTAATATTTTCAGTCATACTTAAAAGTATAGACCCTGCTCTCAATATTTGAGAGCAGGGTCTATAGTTAGATACTAATAACTTTAAAATTTTTTTTAAAATAGGATTTTAGCAGTCTTTAAAATAACAGGAAAGAATCCCTTAGAGAATGAGATATTGAAAATATTTTACACAATAATTGAAATATCATTTCTAAGTAGTTTTAAGATATTTATTGGGATACTATTAGGACCAGATGACTTACAAGCATCTAGAGATTCAATAACCTTTATTTGACAACTATCTGTAGGCTTAGTAAAAAAGGAATTCGGTGAAGAGTTTAATAGATAATCAGTAAAGTGATTCTAGATAAAGGAATGTTTAATTGGATGTCCAAACCAACATTGGAAATATAGTTGTTAAAAGCATTACAGATGTCAATGGGATTAGTTAGGGTATTGTTGTTTTGGAGAATTATGGTTGGTGAAACTTGTGAAGTAGACTTAAGGTTGATAATATTAGCAATACCTTTCCATGTTGCTTTTATATTAAGTATATATTTTTTAAATAGTTTTTATAGTTTAATTTTTTCTTTAATTAATAATTGAAGTGTATTAGGGTACTTTTTGTAATCATTATAAAATACAGTTTTATTATCTGAATCCTTTATTGGTATATATTTTTAAAAGCTTATTTTTGTATTTAATCGAGAGTTTTAGATCATCAGAGATCCGTAGTTTTGTTTTGATTTTTATATCCATTTTAGTTAATCTTCTAAAAGGAGCATTAATATCGAGCAATTTATTTATAGGGTAATAGTTTTAAGAAGCAAGCTATTACAGTCATTCTCAGAAGACTCATTGGCAATTACATCATTAAAATCTTTTTTTAAATTCAGATAATACTGTCCAGTTTCTTTCATAAACAACTGGTTTTGACATTTGACAACAACTGCTCATGACATCTTAAAACGTTAGTTTTAAGATGTCATGAGCAATCAGAAATTGAGGGAGATGATCAGATGTTGTGAAATTACCTGCAGTAAAGTTATTTGATTTAAGGTTTGAAAATATGTTGTCTATTAATGTTTTAGATTTAGTCAAAGTCACTTAATTAAATCTATATTAAAATCACCTAGTAGAAATACAGTTTTATTTTCTTTAAAAGGTTTGTCAAAGTAATGGAAAAGTATAGAATGTATTAAAGTCATCTATTGTCATTAATGGATGCTTATATATACAACCAATAATATTATTAGATTTTTTTAGGGTTTATTAATTGAATAAAAACAGATTCTAGTTATTATGTTTGTAAACATGAAGTTATTTTTAGGTTTTTAAAATTAACTTCATGTTTATTTCTAGGTTTATATGCAATCTTATTATTAATGTGTAAGAGAGCACCTCCAGCTTGTGATTCTGTGGGTGTATGTTCATAACAGTAACCATTGAGGGAGATATTCATAGTTGGAACTTTGTTGTTAATTAATCTAGTTTCCGTTATTACAATAATATCGAATTCTAGTTGAGTTGATTTTAATAAATGTTCCCAGTCATGTGCTTTGAGAGGAAAGCAATATTTAGGTGAATAAGCTTAAAAGAATTTTTATCATTAGAAAGATGACTTAAACTACTGATATCACCGTAGAAGCTATTAAATGCTGATTTTATTTTATAATCAGCTTCATATGAGAGATTATTAAAGGTATCAGTAATAGATTTAAGATTTTTTTTCTTAATGCTATTTGAGCCACTAGTAATAGAATATGGTTGAATGGAAATATATCAGACAACTCTTACAAAACCTTCATCATTAGATTTTGAGTAACTGATTGTGCATTTCGTTAAGGTCATTACATTTTATGTGAACCCAAGATAAGAAGTTAACACAAAAAATAGCTTTTTGATTTTTTAAGACAATTTTACAGATGGCACACACGCTATCTGCCATGATATATTTATTGTATAGTATATAATAACCAATATTAAAATATAAATAAATATATATTATAAAATCAAAATATATTTATTATTAGCTTATAGCATAAGTGTAAATAGATATATATCTATATTTGAATAAATATATATAATAAAGAAAAAGTTTGAGAAAACTTTTATTTATACTTTTATATTTTTAAGAATTAAGTTCCTGCTGAAGACTAGAAAAAAAAATTAAAATAAATAAGGTCAAGAAATATACCTTAAGTGGACATTTAGATATAAATACCAAATAATAAATTAAAAATCTTTACACTTGATATATGTTTTTCATGTTTTTCTTGATCATTAGCGTTGCAGGGTAAGCAGATATATCCAGATATGATTTCTTTAGATGCTTTGAGTTGTTTTCTCTTATAGATATCTGAGTTAAAAGCATATCTTTGGCTAACTTGTTTTTGAATAATTTGAATGAATTGCTTTTTCTTAAAAATTTTCTGTTATTTGTTATATACTATTGATATATTTATTGAAGGAGCAAGTTGGATTCAAATAATAATAGTTAATATTATGCCAGTTTTACAACACATATTATCATATTTAGCACATTGCCTCTTGCTAAATTTTTTTTTAGTGTATTTGTTAAACAATTTTATGTTGTTTTAATTTGAAGATAAAATGTATAGTTCTTCTTTTTTCATTTATTTTAAAGAACTGATTTGTTGCTGTGTTTTTAGGAAGAAAATAGTTCTTTAGTTCTCGTTTAAATAGAGTTTAAAGAGTTGAACATGTCTAAATTTTTGTCTGTTTGTTAAAAATTTTGCATTTAAAACTTTTTTTTTTGATCCTTGAAACTATTTAAAAAGTGCTTATTTAGGCTTCCTGTCTGCCAGAAAGTGGCACCTATCATACTTATTTTTAAAAACAACAAAACAACAACAATCAACAATAAAGCATCAACAATCAACAACAAGACAACAACAATCAACAACAAAAAAACAACCAACAACAAGACAACAACAACCAACAACAAGACAACAACAATCAACAACAATCAACAACAAAACAACAACAAGACAACAACAATCAACAACAGGACAACAATAATCAACAACAAAACAACAAGACAACAACATTTGTTTTGTCTTCTAGGTTATAGTTTTGAAACAAAACATTTTATAATTTCATTGGGGAAAGGGCTGGAACATTAGATGATTTTCTATAATTAATAATTTTATAAGTTCTCTAATAATATTTCTAAATACTTTTTGAAGCAGTTTTTGATACAATATTTGAGGGCTGTTTACAATAGTATGTTTATAATAATATATTGACTCCACAGCACTCTTACATCAAGTCTTACGGTTTAGGAGTTAAATTTTATTTAATAATTTTTAAATGCTTTTTATGGATAAAATTTTAAATCTATTGATATACTTAGATATACTAAAATAGAAAAATACAATATTTGTTTTGAAAAACTTCCCACATTTTGGTAGATAAAGCATAAAATACTCATTTGAATTATGTATTATTAGTATATATAGTATTATACATAAAATAATTATTTGTAAGAGTGAACCCACACTGGTGTTCTTCATCAGCTGTCTTCATATGGCTTATAAAAAAATTAAAGCATTTCTATCCTATTGCAGTAATTGAAGTTATTTTTAATGGAAAACATTCTTATCAATTTCTCATAAACACAGACAAAGTTCTTCATTTCCAGTAACCACTGGTTTTCTGGAAACGAAGATCTTTATTTGTGCTCTGCAGAGATCACAGTGCTTTGTAGTTGCTGCTCAAAAGAGTTATTAGCTCTTCCTAACAAATTGCTTTGTTCCACTGAAAAGAAAAAAAGAAAAAAAAGATCCCAATAATTGGATATTTTCAACATTTGCTTTCCTGCGCATTGATAAAAACAGTAAAGCTTAGCAAAAACATTTGAAAACGAATTTTAAAATGCTCCATATTTTTAGCGCAAATAATAAAGTATTTTCTTAATATATTGACTGGTAAAAATGGCAAGTTGTATAAAAAATGTGATACCAAACAAGTTGTATACCAAAAACAAGTTGTATACCAAAAAATATTTTTACTCTCATTATATTCTTATCTGCTTTTTTCCTCGACTTTTATCAATTTTGGAAAATAACAAATGTCCGTAAAAAAACAAAACAAAAAAAGTCAAAAATTATTTTTTTGACAAAATCGTTATTTTTTTAATTTTCAATTTTTTAAATTTTTTTTAATTTAGATTTTCTTTTTCTTATAGTGTTTGTTTCCTTTCCTTGAGTATTGCTGTTTTACTCTCTGTTGTTTCTTATAGCTTTTTGTCTCTTTTTCTTTTCTTTTGTTTCATATAGCTTTTTTTCTTTATTTCTTTTGCTTTTCTCTGTTGTTTCTTATAGCTTTGCTGCAAATTCTTAAAACGTTTACTATATAAAAATGTGGTCAAGATGTCTAAAAAAATTAGTTTAAGCGTGGACAAACAAGGCATGTGATCGCACACACTTCCTGGGAAGGCTTGCATAATTAAAAATCTTTTTTATTTAGCACATTTTTGATATGTATAAAACCGTGGTTAAATCGTCAAAACAAAGAATTATTTGTGTGCTCATATAAAAATGTTCAATAGCACATCTTCATGACCAACATACATATACTGAAATAAGTAGAATATGAGAAGAGTGTATATACATAGACTGAAATAGGTAGAATATGCAAGGAGTGGAGCTGCAGCGACTCAGGGTTTTGGCTATAAATAATTCAATTATTAGTTTTATAATTATAGTAAAAATGATTAATTTAAAAGCATTTCAATTATTTATTTAAAGCTAATAATTTTTCCTATATTGCCACATTGATATAGCGCTTAGATTGATTAATTTTGAGATTTATGAGGCACGACTGTTATATCAGCATTAGATGAGGGTTCAAATCCTACATATGGATAATTTTCTTTTTTTGTTTTATTTTTTTGTAGACATCAGAAAATATCAAAGTTTCAAGTTTATAAGAAATTAAGTTTCAAATTATTAAAGCTTGAATTAAATAACTTTGAAACTTCGATTTTTTCTAAGCTTTTTGTTGTCAAATACTTTTAAATTAAAATAAAAACATGTATTAATTTTATGCTTTTCTTTTTTTTGGTTTATTTTTTATCATTTGTTAAGATTTTTATTTTTTTTAATTTAGTTTTGTATTTTTCCATTAAGTTTTTATTTCTCTTTTTAGTTTATGGTTTGTTTATTTTTAATTTTAGTTAAAGTTTACATTTGTTTATTCAGTACATTTTTTAAATATGCTAACTTAAAACATGCAAGGAGCCATTGCCAAGTTGTCAAAACAAAGTATTATATGTGTGGTCATATAAGGCATGCAACCGTGCGCGCCTTATGAGAAGGCTCAGTGTATATATATATATATATATATGTATATATATATATATCTTTTTTTTGTGTTTTTTAAAAACATCACAACACTAATTTTTTTTTAGTATTAATAATATGAATCTTTGTGTGTCTGTGTGTGTGCTGTTAATTAGTTTGCGCATACAGTTTATATATTTATTAGTTTATATATTTTCAGCTTTCCGTTGCACACAGAGCAAAAGCAAGGGCCATTATCGTTTTTCTCAAATGGCATATTTTCATCAGTTTAAGACAAATTTAAAATACTTAAATCTTTAGAACCAGCTTGAATTAGATCATGAAATTTTCATGAAATCATCAGTTTCTGATTTGTAAGGTTGTATGTCCAAGATGTTTTTACATAGAATTGCCACAAAGTAAGCTATGTTGCAAAAAAAATTATTTTGCAAAATTGAAGCTCGAAGTGAGCCAGAAAATAAAGTTAGTATTTAACAAATTTCATTATATTTAAAAATCTTTTTAATTAAATATGATTTATTACTAAAAAAAAGTTTTAATTTTTATAAATTAATTCTAAAAATAACCTCTTATACCAAAAGAATTATAATATGAACTTTTGTTAAATGGTTTGTTAAATAAATATTTCCAATAACATACATCTTGGGACTTCCAATCCATCAAGTAGAAAATCATTTTGTTAGGTATGATGAGTAGAGTGATGACTGTTATAGTGATTCTATAACTAACAGAGAAAAGATAAGGACATTTACAACAACTAATTATGAAACCAAATTTTTTTATATAGATTGTGGTAGACAGTCAAAATATTGGAATACTTACTTTTTCTAACTCTATTTAATTTTTTTCAAGGGTTTAGTAACAAATATTAATAGTATTTAATACCAGTCAGACATCAACATTTTTGCATTATTTTTTAAGATCCAACATAATTGCCAATTTTTCTTAATGATTTTTTTTTACTAGTTTTTATGATTTTGTTACATTTTCTTTTATGACAAATATTTATCAAATTTATTTGTTTTTCAAAAAGTTGCATAGTTTGTTTCACTTCTATGATATTTTTGGTAAAATTTACCATAAAATTTGTATTTTTCATTTATTGCTTGTTCATAAAGCGTTTTTTTTAATTTTTTTTAGTTAAATTTTGTTTTGCTAAAAATTTTAAATATAGAAACAGCAATTTATATTGAAAACATAAGATTTCTTTGAAACTTTTTAAAAAATTTTTTTAATAATCTTTATGATTAAATTTATTTAGATGTGCCTCCTCCTCCATCAAAATATTCATACAATGATCTTGGTATAAGTCTTAGTGCTGATTATAATTCGGATGAAGAAGATGACAATTGGATGGTTGATGATTATCATGAAGAAAGTTTAGCAGATCATAATGTTGATAATAAGTCTATAAAGTTATTATTTTACATTTTCTTGTTTTCTTTGTTATTAAATATAGATCTTAAATTGTATATTATTGTACATTTCTATACATGCTTGTGTATTTTATAACACTACAGTTATAACACCGCCACCACAGTTAACACTTCTATCACAGTTTAACACCACCATTGCTGTACCAATTTTGAATTAATAAA
Source organism: Hydra vulgaris (assembly GCF_038396675.1). Taxonomy (NCBI): domain Eukaryota; kingdom Metazoa; phylum Cnidaria; class Hydrozoa; order Anthoathecata; family Hydridae; genus Hydra; species Hydra vulgaris. Next base: position 39,120,820 of record NC_088921.1, read on the forward strand.
TTTATTTAAAATTATTTTTCACTTTTTGTTTAAGGGTTGGTCCATTGTCCAGGATACTATTCAAATAGTTAATTATAGTAATTAGATTTTTTTTATATATTCTGTATGCATTTGTGTAACATTTTTGACTGTCTCTCAATGTGGGTTTGTATTGCTTGTTTAAAAAAGCGTTTGATGTATATTTATCAAACCTTTTAAAAGGTAACAAGTTCAATACACATTCTGAGGCTGTTTATATGAATTAGACTAGCCCAGTTAGCTGGGCTGGCTAAATAAATCTTAAATAAGATCTTCCTATGTTTATTATTTACCTATAAAAGTTAAATTTAATTACATGACAAACAGGTTTGTCCGATTAACTGAGATTTTCTCAAAATACGTTTTAAGAATTGTTCTTTTTAATATTTATTAATAAGTAGTGCATCCAATACCGGTAGTAATATATAACAGCCAAAATTGATCACTTATTACTTATAAAATCAACACAACAATTTATTGCCTGCAGTTTTTTCTATATTGAATGCTCTTGGTGGAATGCTTTTTAGCATATTTGTCACATCAGCAGAACTGGAACATCACTAACGGGTGATGCGGAAGTTATCGGACAAAATAAAAACGTCAATAACTTATTTATAATTAAAAAAACAAACTACTATTATATTTCTTTTAAATAAAGCATTTATCTTTTAATGAAAATAGATTATTTTTTATATGAAAAAACACCAACATCTGCAATTGATCTCAATTTTGCTCTGACGCCTTTCATATGCGACTGTTTTTTTTTGTTTTTGTTGTTCTATAAGTGTATTTTGGAGTCTTTTCACGTTTTCTATATTTAATATTCATTTTTTTTAACTGACGACCAATTGTCGATTGATTTACACTGAATTTAATACCTATTTTTTTCCGACTGACCCCTTTTCGATTGTTGACAAGTCTTGTTAATTCGGCTTTCTTTTCTCTAGTCCAGGATGTCGGACGACCAGGGTGCTTTCTATCAGAAAACGATTGAACAGTTTCAAGTCTTTTTAGGTTAGCATATATTGTACTTCGAGCAAATCCTTCCTTTTCAAAATGATTTACGATTCTTTCAAAAAGATTCTTGTTCAGCTGCATTTAACCTCATTTTAAGTAATTGTGTTTCAAATAATAAAGTTTATATTTTATAGAACGTTTATGCCTACGCATAAAACCACAAAAACTAATTATTATGCTCAAATAATGAAATTAGGATTTGTCCGATAACTTCCGCATCACCCGTTAGAACTAAGAATATCACTTCCAAATTGGCAATGTCAATTTGCAATAGGTTGTCAAATGCATAAACTCAATAAGAGAAACTTTAATATCTAAGTTCAATAACCTCTGATTGTAAGGGATGCGATTCAGTTTGAGATTTGACAAATGGACGTCAAACCGCAAATATTTAAATGTAAACATTCACATTGAGGAGAAATTTTGGAGAACAGTTGTGCAATATATATGAGATTCAACTGGGTTTTTAAGATGTTTTGGACAAAAAACCTTGCGCCAAAAAAATATTGAAAGTAAACAGTAATTGCAACTGTAGAAATTAAAGTGACAAAGAAGCACTTGAAGGATAACTCTATTAAACTGACTGATAACTTCCTGTCATTAATCACTAAGATGCACACCATTGTGAAATTATTTTGCTGTTCTCCAACTAAAAATTATCAAACACTTCAAAAATAAATATAAAGACCTTTCTCCAATACTTGACTCCAAAACTTGCTCAAATAGTTTGCAAACAATGTTCGAAGGTTTTGTGGTATTGAAAAATTGCATTTACAAGTCGCTAATTGACCGTGAGTCTAAAATTAAGATAACTGATAAAGAAGTTGGTTCAATTTTTGCTGTTGTTTTATGTCTTATGCCAGTAAAATTGGCTGCAGAAGCATTGCACCAAAATGATGCAACACTGTTGTCAGCTGATACACTAATGTTCATGATAAATAAGCTTGGAAACACAGATTTAATTGTTAATTTGAAAGCTATGTTGGTGCGACAATTCAATGAGGAACATACAATGTTTTCCAGCTTACTACACAATCTGCATAAGGGCCATCAACAATACAAGAATTTAGATCCAGCTCCATCTTTTGAGCATCCTGGCAAATCAGCAATTGTAAGTACCATTGCTTAAATGAATGATTGACTCAACCAATGTGCATATAATCTGCTCCCTTCCACAAGTTTCAAATCAGAGCCTGAATTTTCAGCATGTGGCAACATTGTCACAAAATTATGATCATCTCTTGAGGATGATACTCTGAATGCCCCATGTTTCTTATGAGCATATTTTATAAAGGAGAAAAAAGCCCAGGATGAAAAAGTCTGTAATTTTGATATAAACTAAAAAAGCTTATTGGACTTATTGAATCAATGAAATTTTTACTTGAGATTTTTATTCATATTTTTACATGAGATTTTATTAATTTTATTATAAATTAGAAAAAAAAAAAAAATTCCAGTATTATGCTGGTATTATTGGTATTAAAATTTTTCAGTACTGAAATGATGGTATTGAAAAATGATATTGGTATTGGATGCACTAAAAATAAGTTTATTATGAAATGTGTAATTTAATAACAATAAAATTTTAACAAACTTAAATGAGATAATAAAAAAAAGTAAAATATAAAGTGTATAAAGACTATTATAAAGTGAAATATAATATATAATAAAATATAAAGTGAAGTATAATATATAATAAAATATAAAGTGAAAGTGTATGAAAAAAGTGTATAAAGACAAATATATAATATAATACATATATAAATACATTATATATAAATATATAAAGTGAATTAAGTGTATGAAGTCAAGTATAAAGTTAAATATAAAATAAAATAAAAAGTGTAGTCTATGAAAAAGTAAACAACTTTTATACTTTAACCTGTCCTAAGAAAATTTTTTTTTTAATTTTTAAAGCTTGACTACAGCTTTTTAGATGTTTAAAAATGCTTCAAAAATGCTTCAAAAATGCTTCAAAAATGCTTCAAAAATGCGCTGTAAAAACCCGACAAAAGAAAGACAATTATAAACAAGCTAAACTATAAAAAAGGAAAGAAATCTTGACAAAAAAGAAATTTAAAAAAGTAAAAATTAAAAACTATAGCTCTGAAAAAAAAAAGTCAACCTATATAAAACTGAAAAACTAAATCTCAAATAGAAAATTATTTTTAATTATGTTTATAATTATGTTAAGGCTAAATAACTTTAAAACTTTGATCTTTTCTAATGTTTTTATAATATTAGGCAAACTTTTTTAATAGAAAAAAACTTGAATCTAATGATTATTCAATAAAATAAAAAAAAATGATTTAAACTATCAAAAAGTATTATATAATAGTGAGTAAATTATTATAAATAGTATTCTATATGTGAGCACATTATTTGTACACAGGTGCAAGTTATAAGCCCAAAGAATTATTATTATAATGCGATTAAAGTTTAAATATTTTAATTTACACACTTAAAAGTTTCAGGTTGGTGTGAGTTTCAGGTTGGTGTGAGTTTCAGGTCAGTGTGAGTTTCGGGTTCAAATATTTTTATATGAACTTTTATTATTTTTTTTGTTTGTTTGTTTATAACTGAAAATTAATAAACGCTTGGGGGGGGGGGGGTCTAAGTATGCTTGGGTGGTTAGGGATATTTTTCAAAAATTATTAAACGTCCTCCCCCCATCCCTTTATTGAGGACTCAACAGTGTTTTATTGTAGCGCATTTTTGAAAAGTTTTCAAAAATCTAAAAAGCTGTGGTCAATATGTTGCAAAAAAAAATTAAATGCGTGGTCAGGAATAGTGTGCAACCGCACACATTTCCACTTTATATATAAAAAAATCAAAAAAGTAAAAAATAAAAATAACTAAGCTAAATTAACTAAAAGATTTCGATAAAAAACTTTTTATTTTTTACTTCTCTTTATTTTCATAAAAAAGTTGTTGGATTGAACCACTCTCCTTGAACTAAAAATTTCAACCTAAATCTTTCATTTTATTTTATTTTATTCCAATCTTAATCTTTCAATTTTCAATGTTAATCTGTTAATCAAGAGTTAATCCAGAGACTTTTTTAAATTATTTTTCTTTGCCTAGAAAGGCAAAGAAAAATGATGAAAAAAAACAAAATTGTTACAGAATGTAATCTGCCCAAATCCAAACCCTCAGTTCATGTATGCAAAAAATGAGTTTTTTATAGTTATAATTATTTTTTATATCTATGATTTCTATAATAATTTATTTCAGAAATGAATTGGTTTTGTCTTTCAGTGATAGTGATGATGTTGTTTGTCGCGAATCTAACACTTATAGCCAGTAAGTTATATTACTTTTAATTAATTTCTTATCATTTTTTAAAATTGTTTATTACTTTGAGTTTTACATATTACCCATATTAATAGTGGTGCTAGGTATGTACAAGCCAAACATTTGTCAAAGCTAAAGCTTAAGCCGAAACCAAAGTTGCTAAATTTACTAAGCTAAAGTTTGCTAACTACATTATTAATTGCTAACTAACAGTCTAAGTATAAATAGTATGAGTGGTAAAACTGCAATTAATTTATATTCAACTTATAAACTATCATGAATATAGATAAAGTATTAATAATTTATAAATTATAGGTAATGTGGAAGTGTACTATCAAAATTATTAAATGCAACATTAACAAAAAAAGTTTTTGTTTTTTTTTATTAATGAAAAAACTTTTTTACTTTTGACTCTTTAATGGCAGACATAAAATTGATAAATTTACATAATGGCAGACATAACATTGATAAATTTACATAATGGCAGACATAACATTAGCTGCATTATCAGTTAACAATCAATGAACCTTTTTAGTCAGAATTTCCCAAGTTTGTGCTTGTTCATTAAGAAATAATATTATGCCTATAGTGAGACTCTGGGAAGTATGTAACTTGTAAGATAGCATATTTAATTTCATACTCAGATGTTACAAATCTAGCAGTTAAACTGTAATACAATTGGATTTTGTGTTAACTGAAATATCATTCATTGCAGTGAGATCCCAAATTGTGGCAAAAATTAAAGATTTATTTATGAAAAGATTGAAGGAAAAAAAACCAAGTTCAGCTAGAAGAAAAAAGTAAAGTACAGTTGGAAAAAAAAGAAGATTCATAAGAATTCATTTTGGAAGGTCAAAATAGCAGTTTTGTTCATTTTCAATGGTCGGTGACTGTTGACCCCTTGTTATTTTTCATGTTGAATAATAGCATTGCATTTTTTTAAATTATCAAGTTTTATCAATTTTATAAGTTATGGTTGTTTTGTAACTTTAATTAACAAAAAATATTTTCCTGAAGCAAATGGTTTGGCAAACAATGCCTCTGACCTCAGTTGAACCTTTGATTTATTCCTAGTTCATGGTGCAGATCATGCTAAAATTAGGATGTAAAAATTTTAAAAAAATCTCTGGAGTGTGTTTTACTTTTGAGATCTACACCACTTTCACTTTTTATTTCTATTTTTATTTACAATTTTATTTCTAAAAGTTATTCAAAAGGTTGAAGTGTAACCAAGACATAAAGCAATGGTTTGGTTGTTTCTAATGTGACTTAAGTTCCATTTTTTTTATTGGAGTATGTCAATAAAATCTTTTTTGAGATTAGGTTTTGCACTGCACAATGTGCAGTGCAAATGAGACTCTATTCATGTTGTTTTTAAGTTATTAAAATGAGACTCTATTCATGTTGTTTTTAAGTTAACAATAAACAAGCTAAAGGTTAAGTTATTCAGCATCCTGAAAATATTTTAACTGGCATCAAAAATAAAAAACTATAGTTATAACCAATACTACCATGTACACCACTAATACCACCATGTACACTACCAATACCACCATGTACACCATCAATACCACCATGTACACCATCACCAATTTCTGATTGCATTAAAATTGTCAACTCAAAATGAAAAAAGAGTCAAAAAAGTTAAAAATAGCTTTTTGAATTTGTATCAAAGTTCCTCTAACATAATATGACAATAATAACCTTTTTGAAAATTAGAATTTTCAAAAGCGTTCTTAGAGAAAACGAGTTAAGTTACTGCTGTTACCTGCTGGTTTTATTTTTATTTTTGTGTTTATCATAGATATTTAGTGTATATATATCAATTCTCGGAATTAGGGTTGGCATTTGGGAATGCCGACCTAACTGCAGACTTGAAGAAATGTTTAAGGTCAGCAAAATTGCCAACCTCGTTTCTATTTTTTATGATCAAGCCTTTGTTTTACATTTTCTTTGCTGGCCTGATGCCGACCTCACACAGATTAAGGTCGGCAATAATTTGCTGACCTTATTTTTCTTAATTCCGAGGGAATTCTGATATATATATATATATATATATATATATATATATATACATATATATATATATATATATATATATATATATATATATATATATATATATATATATATATATATATATAAATATATGTATATACAGTATTGGACAAAACATTTGCAACCAACATTGAACAATGCTAAAAAGTGTTCCTAATTTTACATGTCTTAAAAACGAAACGAACTATACTACCACAGCAAACAGTTCAGGAGTCTGGAGTCATAGCATGCCATGACATGAGCAATCAGCTGACAGGTGACAGCACACAGACAGAATTTCGTTGACAAGTGCCATTTTGCAGCGGACAAAACAAGTGCAAATTTTTTGGTTTGTTTCATTTTCTTAAGTCTGGTCCGTGTCAACGTCACGGAAGTTTTTTAATAATTAAAGGAAGTATCCAGAAGTTTCCAGAAGTTTTCAGAAGCATGCAGAAGCTTCCAGAAGTTTCCAGAAGAAGCATCTCGAAGCATCCAGTAGCATCCAGAAGTATCCAGAAACATTCAGAAGCATCCAGATGCATCTAGAAGCTTCCAGAAGCATCAAAAAGAAGCATCTAGAATCTTCCAGAACAGGTTCACACAGGTTCATTTTACTATATAAGAGACATGTAAATTGACATGTAATTCAGTCAGTATATGGAAGTCAATCAGTCAGTATTATCAAGACAGTTTATTGAAGTGAGTTTTATCAAAGTGTTTTATCGAAGAACATCAATACAAGAAGTGAAATATGACAAGTGTTTTATTACATCAATACAGTTCACATCCAACCAAGACGTTGTGTTCCACGGAGCATTATTGTATCATCACAAGGTAAATGTAACACAGTAAGCCTTGAAAAGCGTGATTATTTATTTTTATTATTTTTATGACTTCAAGTGCAAAAATGGCTCCCGACAGTCTTGGATTGGAACTAAGAAAGAAAATTATTGGCGATTACGTAAGTGGAATGTCACAAAAAATGGACCATATCAAGACTATGTTCTAAATATCGTTTTACGGGAAAGTTGGCAGCAGATAACAAAGGTGGAAGACCGCGTTCCATCACTTCTAGAGAGGATTCTATGATCGTCAGATCCGTCAAGAAGGATCCCTGGATATCATCAGTTGAGATACAAAAGCAATTAGAGTTGCCTGTGTTGGACCGAACAATCAGACAACGTGCTGTTGAAGCCGGGTTGTTTTCTCGACGCCCTGCAAAAAAACTGCTGATTTCACTAAAAAACCAGAAAAAAAGACTCCTGTTCGTTACATCTCATATTGACTAGAATGTGCAGAAATGGCGAACTGTCCTGTTTAGTGATGAATTGAAGTTCAACATTATTTGGAGCAATGGCATTTGCCATGTATGTCGACCGGCCGGAAAACGCCTCGATTTACGTTACTGCCATAAGACCGTGAAGCATGGTGGAGGCAATGTAATGGTCTGGGGATGTTTTTCTGCTTACGGTCTAGGTCCCATACATCGAAATGATGGAATAATGGACTATTTCATGTGAAAAAATATCCTGAAAGATGTTATGTTACCTCATGCTGAATGGGATATGCCAATAAAATGGGTTTTTCAGCAAGACAACGATCCGAAACACACTGCAAAAGTAGTCAAGCAGTGGTTTCAAGGCAACCACCTATCAGTGATGGATTGGCCGCCTCAATCTCCAGATCTCAACCCTTTTGAAAACCTGTGGGAGATCGTCAACCGCAGAATTAATTGTGAGGGTGTTTGTAATAAGGATCAACTGTTTGAACAAATCCAGAAGGCCTGGCCAGCGATTCCACAAAGTTTGATTGATCACCTGATCGAATCTATGCCTTGAAGATGCAAGGGTGTGATCGACAATAAAGGATTCGCCACGAAATATTGATAGCGAAATACAGCTTGGTCAACAATTTGTCAAGTTGCACTTGTTTTGTCCAGAGGGAAATCAACTTTTTTTAATACTTTTGATTAATTTATTAATTTTTGTGTACAAATAATGAACTTTGTGATGAATAAAACTTGAAGAACTTTGTCTCTAAACAGTTACATAGTTATTTCTCTAAATTGAAAAAATGAAGCACTTTTATATAAAGAAATTAAATTAGCATTATTTGGTTGCACTCGTTTTGTCCGATACTGTATATATATATATATATATATATATATATATATATATATATATATATATATATATATATATATATATATATATATATATATATATATATATATATATATATATAGTGCTGGACAATGAATTAGAAATTTTTAATTTTTGAACAAAATTACGTTTTGAATAATAAATTTATTGCAAAATAACAATTTGCAATACTTGCACAAAAGTATGTAGGGTATATAACTACATTAAGTACAGCAAGTCGTTTGAGACATTCGTCATGGTGCCATACTCGTATCAAATGTTCTATCAGATCAGGTATGTTAGTGGAGGGCATCTTTAAAACTTCACTCTTTATTTCCTTCCACAATCCCTCTATTAGGTTGAGGCTGGGACTGTTCCCCGGCCAGTCCAAAACAACTATCCCAAGAGCATGAAGAAACAAACAAAACAAAAAATTTATTTAACCATTTTGCTATTCAGTTTTTATTTAACCCTAACCAATAAATATTCATACTTAATACATGTACATGTAGATAAATTAGTAAAAAGTTGTTCAGAATAGGCTTCACAGTTGGTCTGTAGGCCAAGTATCCTTGTTCCACAACCCTCCTTCTTGTTGTTCTACTATTGATGTTGACATCATAGAGTTGCCATCGCTTTGTCAGCTCGGTAGAGGATGATTTGCGACTCATCTTACATAAAGATATGAGTTGACGATCATCACAAGCCGTCGTCTTCCTCATTCATTTACAGTTTTTCCTATTCGAACTCAAAATATCATCATCAAATTCAAGTCTTTGTTTAATTCTACTGACAGAAGCTGGTGAAATGCCTAGTTTTCTTGCAATATCCTTACTTTTGATTTAAGAACACTGGAGATAAGCTTTAATTTCACGTTTTTTACCAGGGCTGAGATTGGAAACTTTTCCCATTGTATCAATTAACTTACAATTATTACAATAAAACTAATCTAATTGCAATAATCTAAAGAAACAATAAAACTATATCATACATTTACACAAATAAAGATTGCATACCACTAACATCATACCGTTCACTCATTTTGTACAATACTTATATTTACAAAATTCATGAAATTATATATAATATTTAAACCGTCACTAAGTAAATAAAATGTCACGTAAACAAACAAAATGGTGTGTTGATATTTATTTGATTTTCAAAACCTATACACTTGGTTTTGTCATTTTTAACATATTTAATATATTTTAGGGGGCTATTCTGTATATACTTGCTGAAATAGACAGAAATTGTACAAATTTCTAATTCATTGTCCAGCACTATATATATATATATATATATATATATATATATATATATATATATATATATATATATATATATATATATATATGATGTTCATTTTGCAAATGCTACTTACGAAATGTAGCCTTTCGCAAATTGAATTACGAAATAAAACTATTTTGCTACATACGAAAGTAGCGCTTACGGAAGTCGCACTTGCGAAACGAGCTCTTTCGCTAAACAGCGTTTTGAAGTATTTAAAAAAATTTTGTTGGCCAAATGGATATAATTGTAAAAAATAAATTTTTATATTCTAAAACGTTTATAATAAAATTTTATTTTTAGTTTTGCAACATATGAACATTTTATTTTTTAAAATAATGATAAAAAACCAAATTTCTTTCAAAAACAAAACTCTTTTGCACTGCAACTTGCGAAACAGTTCTTATCGGAAAAAAACTAACGAAACGTAATAAATATATTTAATTACGTTTTATGAATCAAATACGTATAATTTACTAAGTAATTAAAATACTAATTTTTTATATGATATTGATAAGTTTCAGTATTAAACTTTTATAAAAAAAATCAAGGCTTTCATAAAATATACTTTTTAGAATGTCTAAGAATAAGAATTAAATAATGAAGATAACTTGAACAACGTTAACATACGAATGCAATTGCAAAATCGGGAAACAATTCCTTTGTTGAAATTAACAAAAGACCTAATTTAAGTGATGAATGCTAAAACTTAATTATATAATAAAAGGCCTAAAAATAGCTCTTACTTGTTTTCAAATAGAATAATTTTATGTTTAGTCAGTTTCAATTTTTTTATTTTCAAGGTGCTCTGTTATATGTGCTTTCACTTTTATTACCTCAATAACAACAAGTAACTTTAAAAAAATTTAAAGACATCTTTTTCAATGTTTTCCTTAGTAAATTAAAAAAAAAGTCAGGGTGGGAAGGTGGGAAGAGCATTTGTTGCCCCTTGTACTGTTGGCCCTGGAAAATGCTTTGATTTTCAACATCCTAACTTTATTGGGAATATACAACTGCAAAAAGTTTTAAAGCCTGAGCTGTTTTGGAGAGCAGGAAAAAATTAGTTGCAAGATTTTGTAGCAAAAAAACGGGCATGTACAATACAACTCTTCCCTGGGTCTTCACCCCCGGAAAAAATTTTAACATAGAAGCTCACCAGGACTATACAAGCGCTGAAAGATTCAGAGCTGTAGCTAGTCTGAATGGTAGTGATAAATTAATTGCAAGATTCAGTAAGAACTGACAACGGCCAAACAACACTTATAGTTCAATTAAACTTTGTAATGGAACCAAATATTTTACTATATTTTTTAAGTTTTTATATATGAGAATATAAATAGTAAACCTCCATTTTTGCTAAGCCAAAGGCAATAAACAACCGATAGTCAGAAGTAAATCAAAGTCGCTATATATATATATATATATATATATATATATATATAATATATATATATATATATATATATATATATATATATATATATATATATATGTATGTGCATATATATATATATATACACATATATATCAGATATATACTATTGAAGAATCATTTAACAACATTATTTTATTTAAATAATAAGTCATAACACTTTTTTGTAACAGTTAAATTAATGCTTTTGAGTCTATTCCGTAAGTGCACTTTCCGAAATGCTCCTTCCGTAAGGAACTGTTTTGCAAGTATTCTTTTGAAATAATTTGTTTTGCAAGTTTTATTTCGTTAATGGTTATTACGGAATTATTATTTGTTTTTTTGTATAATGCGTTACGGAAGGTGAATTTGCGTAAGTACAACTTACAATAGCAACTGTAATAGCAACTTGAAATACAGAAGATAAAAATGCGAAATTTTCGTAAGTTTTTGTTTACAGCAAACAACCCTAATATATATATATATATGTATATATATATATATATATATATATATATATATATATATATATATATATATATATATATATATATATATATATATATATATATATATATATATATATATATATATATATATATATATATATATATAGGGTAGAAATTTCAACAAAACTAGTTCTACTGTTGTGAACATTTGTATTGTCACAAATAATAAATTCTTGTAATTTTTATTTATATATCATTTCTTCATTTTGTTTTTATAAATATTGTTTTTATTTATTTTTTGTTAAATTAAAAAAAATTTATAATCATTACTTAGATACAATTATCGAGAGTTGTTAGAAAGTATTGAAGAAAAATATCTTAGTAAACAAGATGATTTAGTGCGTCAAGAATTGCAAGCAAGTTTTAATAATGTTCCAGATCCATATTCATTCCTTCTTCATGTTATGTACAAAGCATTTTTTGATTTGTACAGCAAGCGTGTACCTATCACTTACTTTGCTTTAGATGAAATGAAAACATGGTTAGATTTAAAGGTATTTATTATTTGAAATATTACTATTCATTTTACTTTTAATGCAAGCACCATTTTTCAAAACCCTTTATATCATTATTTATATAAAAATAACAATTTTTGTTTTACTTTGAATTTTAAATTTGTCTCTAAAGATACAACAATAAAATTCTATAAATCTGTAACAATAAAAATTAAACAAATGAAATTTCAAAAATTCAAAATCAGTAACAAGAAAAGTTATATAAAAAATAAAAATTCTGCATATTTGTAACAACAAAAAATTACAAAAATAGTAAAAAGAGGTGAAAGAAAAAAGGAAAAAAGGAAAATAAAAAAATGAAAGTTAAAAAGAGATATGTTCTGAAGTCAAAAAATTATTAACCTTTGCTTTTGGAATTTGAACTGTTAAAAGAACCAGCCCAAATATGACAACAGTTCTCCACACAAGGGTGGACAAGAAACCTATAGAGGCAGGGAGCAGAATCAAAAGCAAAAAGTGGTAAACACATTAAAAAAGATTGAAATCTATATTGTCAGAGAGAGTATATGATAGATTTGAGATGAGATAATAGAAGGTTTTTAAATTGTTATTTAAAAGATATTAAATAGATTCAGTTCTGACTTGAATATATATTAAAAGTAATTTTTTTTAGGTTTGCTTTTTTTGGCTCATTCTATTTCATTTAATCTTGCACAAGATTCATCAGATGTCATCAGATTCCACATTCTCTTTATTCTTTTTTTTTGTTGCTTTTCACAGGTTGCGTGTGTCAAAGAAGTTTCAAAAGTATCGCTTCTAGTTGCTTTCTTGGAGTCAGAACTTCCTGTATTTTATCTGAGCTTGTGACTCGCATTGGTACGGAGCTTATATTATTCATGTTATTGATTTGCAGTGTAATCTTATTTTGATTGCCATTATTACTTGCACTAATAGTTACACCTGATGTCAGAGGCTCCGTCATTGACAATTTCTCTCTGGTTATTTTAGTTTGTTTTAGTGGAAAAATTCCACAAATTTCAAAAGCCATTATAGCATAGCTTCGACTGAATGCCCCACTGTCTGTAACCAATTTCAGCAATTGTGGAAAAGTTGCTTTATTTACATTTTTTTATCGTGTTGTATCATAAAAGGTTTTCAAACAGTTCCTCCAAGATGTTTTGACTATCTTGAAAACACCTTCATCTAAAGGCTGTAAAATACTACTTGTATAGGCAGCTAAAGAAAGTAGCTCAATGTTGTTTTCAATATCTAAGTCTACAACAGTTTTTGATATGTGAGAGTTGTGTCCATCAAATATTAAAAGCTTTGATCCTTCAAATTGGTTTATTTCGGCAATAAATATCTTTTCGAACCATTCAATGAATTAGGGGGATTTTTCTAACCTGAAGGAGAACAGTTTTGATGTGCATTGTCCGGACCACCATTACACCAGGTGCTGTAAAGGTGATAACCTTTAAAAAATGTATGGTGATAAAAGTTGATCGATTGCAGAACAGCATACCTGCACTGTGAACATTGTTTTAGTTAAAGTATTAACTGTTTTATGTGGGTTCTTTAATCCATGTTTGCAGAGAATTTTCTGCTTGCCTATGTTGATTTGAAATCCTGTTTCATCTACATTGAATATATTTTTTGGCTTATTCTGTAGATAAATTTTCTCAATAACAACTGCTAGTTTTTCAAAAAAGTCATCACTGCACATTTAGCAGGAAGAGATTGTCCAATCCGATGGGTAAGTTCCATCTCTCTTTAAAACCTTGTCCCATCAATTTTAAGCTTGCCATTCTTAAAGGTATTGGCTCTACCACTACTGTTTATGCAATTTTGCACAATACTCGCAACATTGCAATGATCTATCCCAAAACCCCAGTCTCCAAGTTTCTGAATTGTATGAACAATCAATGTTAAAAATTTTTAAGTCATAAAAAAAGGCATTTAACCACAACTGTCGTTATTTTAAATAATTCTCTTTTAAAAGACTTAAAAATTTAGTTTCAAAGGAATGTAAAATAGTTTTGAATTTTTTTTTAAAGAAGAATTTTTTTTCTTGCTAATTTATTATGTAAAGCATAAATCTCTTCAACATCGAATAAAATATGTGAATGTAAATAAAAAACTTGATTTTTTTCTTTTGAAAAAATGAGAAGTGTTTTTGACTAAAAGAATTCTTTTGAATTTTTTGTTTCTTATTAATTCAATATTGTGTAAAATTCTTATTCAATATTGTGTAAAATTTTGTGTTTCCTATTAATTCAATATTGTGTAAAGTTCTTTTGATGTTATTTATTTATGAACGTAAACTTTGTTTACGTTTATTTTATTGGTAACTAAAATCTATCTATAAATTGTTTATAATCAAAAAAAAAGTATTACATTAAATATGTAAAAATAAGTTGTGATAAAGAAACAAAGATTATGTTAAGAATAAGATTGTTTTAAGAAATAAATTATAAGGAAATATAAACTTTTTCAAATAACGAATTTAGGTTTCATCTGTAATTGTTGTTATATTAGTTTAAATAATTTTTAACATGGTTTAAAATTAAATTTAATTAAAATGAAGTACTTTAAAATATGCTAATGACACTATTTATAATCTTGTAAAACTGTGTTTAAGGATGTAAAGCTGTGCTAAAGTCACATTTATTAGCATTGCAGAATTTTATTATGTAATAAAAATCTCATAACAAGGCCTGGGCTTTTGTGTAAAAGTTTAAAAACAATATTATCCTCTAGAATTAAATCAAGTTTTGGAAACAGAACCAAAATCAAAGGGCAAAATATTTGTAAAATTTATTATTTCACTTGCCTTGAAAGATTTTAAAAGCAATGTGTTATGATTAATTGCCAAAAAAATTTTAATTCTATTACTTAGTGATATTTTAAAAGCATGGGAAAGGCTAAGAAGCATGGGAAAGAAGTTTCAAATGAAATAGAGAAATCAATTATAAAAGCTGTAGGGAAAAAAAAAGATTTACAGAAAAATTTCTGAACTTGACAATGTTTCTAAATCAGGAATTAGTCACATTATTAAAAGATTTTTTAAATGCAAAACTATTGAGAGCAAATCTGGAGGACCTTTTACAGGAAATTTACAACAAAATAATTACAATAATTACAAATAGTTACAACAAAAAAGTAGGTTATGAGAATGTCGACTTTGACTGGAAAGGATTGTTAGCAGTGTTGCAAAAAAACCTTCTTTTTTTTTGAAGGAAAAAAAAAACAAAAACCATGCGTTTTTTCAAAAAAAAAGCCATGTCAACTTTTCCAATTAAAAAAAAGTATTAGTCATTTTACTTCAGTAAATTATATTTTCTAAATTATTCTAATTCATCAACCAATATTTAATGTTTTGTATATAAAAACAATTTTTGCTGCTTTTTTAACTACCATCTTGTTTCTTAACTTGGAATGAATGAGACCGAAAGTTGAAAAAAAATTTCAACTCCAGCACTAGAAGCTGGTGTGTTTTACAAACTTTCAATATCCGTGATAATGTTTCAGTCCAACGATTTTAGAGATTTCCACCATTCTATTGGCAATACATTTTATAAAACAGATTGACTATACAAATAGCTTTTAAATATTATTGGTAACAAGCTCTTAAATTCTTTATCTCTAAAGATCATTGCAGCTTCATTTTCAGAAGAATTAGATTCAAAATATCTAGGATCTAGCGCGTTTGCAAGGAAATGAGCATCACTGACAGTCTGAAGATATCTAGTTTCCAATATTTATTTTTTTCCAGTTGATAAAAATATTTATCTGCTCTTTGAAAATTTTAACAGTGTCACTTATTTTTGTTTGATCTCTTTACAACTTATCTAGAGCAACTCCAATTGGTTTTAATATTTTCAACAAAATATTAGTTTGGTTTAAATTGATATTTTTTCGATTGGTTTAAACCATCGTTTAAACCAATTGTATTATAGACCAGAAAGTTTATTTAGACATCATGAAAGTTATGCTGCCTTATTCAAAGTATAAAGTGACTTGCAAATGAATCTTACAAAAAGATAATGATTCAATGCAATGTATCAAACTGTTAAGGGTTATTTTAAATCACAAAAAATCTAAGTTCTTGATTGGCCTTTACAGAGCCCAGATCTCAATACTGCTGAGTATCTTTGGCAGTATATTGACAAGCAGTTAGTTGGTAGAAAATCAACCAACAAAAACTATTTATTTGTTTTGATTAAAGATCTTTGGTATTTCTCAGGATGTTATCATTAATTTGTTGATTTACCTCGTCTAATTAGTTTAGAAGTATAAATTGTAATAATGATTTAATTAGTAATTATAATTTAATTTTATAAATATTTTAAACATTTATAAATTTCAAGAAGAAAAACCAGATCAAAGTTTAGTTTCTCATTTTGTCAAAAGTGACAGAACATATAAAGATTATAATCACAAATAAAAAAAGACAAAACCCTTTTGCATAAATAATAAAGCTTTTGCATAAATAAAGTTGTTTAAAAAACCCTCTGCAGTGAACTAAAAAACCACTAGGGTAAAACGTCATTTAAAAAAACCTCTATGGTGAACTAAATATTCATAAATAAACCTCTACAGTGAACTAAATATTCATTAATAAACCTCTACAGTGAACTAAACATTCATTAAAAAAGAATCTACAGTGAACTAAACATTTATTAATAAACCTCTATGGTGAACTTAACATTTATTAAAAAAAAACCTCTACGGTGAACTAAACATTAAAAAACCAGATATTAAAAAAACTAAGCAGAATCAGAAGTTACAGTTAGAAATAGAAGTTGCAAAAAAGATTAAAAGATTTTTGTTAATATCTCATTAACTAATTTGTTTCGGTAAGTTTAATTAACTCTAAAATTATTTTCTAAGGATTATTTAAAATATGAAAACATCTTGGCTTGACATGTTGGGATCCCTTCAAAAATATTTATTTGACCTAATAGTTTCTTGGTTTAACTTAGAAAGAAAGTTTATAAAAATCAAGTTCTTTTTTAAACCTCAGTTATTACTTATGGAAATGTATATTTAGGCTTCTAAAAATTGAAAAATTTCGATAGAAATGGCATGCTACCTTTCATTTTAAAAATTAACTTTCTAACTTTGTTTTTATAGTTTTTCTGCTGTTATGTATGAAATTATGCTTTGAAAGTTATGTACTAATGTTCTACAAAGTCATGCATTGAACATTAGTTTAAATTAGAACATTACAACAGAGTGTCTGTCGGATCTGGGAAAATAAAAAAGTCAGAATTTGGATGTCTACAAAATATCAGGGAAAATCCATTTAATTTTTGAAAAATTAACAAGTAATTAGTGCAACAAACTGACATGACTTATTTTATTTGTATCTTATACACATGTAAGAATTAAATTGACATATTGTTTTATGACCTACTTTTTTTATACTTTAAATGTAGATTGTATTAATGTTTATATATTTGCAACTGTAAAGCATTTTTCTAAAAAGATATATTTTTTGTCCATGTAACCCTAGTATGTGCTGAACCCAGAATGACTTATTATAACTATAATAGAAATCAAGGAAAACAGAACCTTGTTTAATACTTTCATGTTAATGTCACACCAGTATTATTTAATACTTTCGTGTTAATGTCACACCAGTTATTAAAAGTTAAAAGAAGTTTTTCTGAAGTTCTGAAGAATACTTTCAAAGTTATAACAAAAAGATTTGTAACTAAATATTTTATTTGTGATGCTCTTTGACAAAATAACTTGATCCAAATATAAATCAAGTTTTCGTGTATTTAGAACAAGTTGCTTCTAAAGCTTTATAAAACAGAACCGAGTATTTGAGAAATGTTATTTCAATGAGTATTTTTAGAAATTAAAGAATTTGTTTCTCTATAAGATTTATTTTTACAGAAAATTGTTTTAAAAACAGTAAACAAATAAACAGCTGATTAGTTTTTTTATAACTTTACCCCCTGCAATTTTTATTTATTTTTAAAAAAATTGCATTTTCAAAAAATATTGTGGGGTAAATAAATCTTGTTTGGCAAAATAATCAAATAGTTAAAATGTTTAAACATTAAGTAATTAATTATTTATTATATCATAAATATTAGGGATCAAAAATGCAAAATAAAAAAAGTTTTTTTTATTTATTGAAAATTTTTTCATAACTTATTTCTATAGATTTTTTATAAGAAACAAAAATAGTTATCTAAATATTTTCTGAAAAATAATTGAAGAACTAAAGTTTGTCTTTAAACATGAATTCGTAGCGTTAGAATAATAGGGTTCTATCTCCATTTTTTAATGTTGTGAGGATTTAACATTTGATTTTTAATTATTTAAATGTTTTACAGTTGTTGTTTATATTGATAAATGTATGTTTTTTATGTTATTTATTTTTTATAATTAATCTTACATTATTAATTTCATTATTTTTAAAATTGTTTGACTATGAATTAATTGTTAATTTCAACTTTATTAAATAAGGTAGAAATTGACAATGAAAATACAAAAACTAACAATTTTTAAAGTTATATGAATAATAAAAATATTAGTATATTATATTTATATAATTTTTAAAGTTATATAAATAATAAAAAGATTAGTATATTAAAATTATATAATTTTGAACACAAAAATAATATTATAATTAAAAACATAAAATTAAATTTTTTTACCATGAAAATTTGGAGATAGAACCTTATTATTCTCATCTACCGATATGCCATTTTGTCTTATACCAATTTATATTACTTGATAAATAATGAATAATGTGTATTCTAAGCAATAAATTTCACAAATTGTATATTTTGATCTTTGAATTGAACAAATTTTTACTTTTAATTTAAAAAATTTAAGAGTATAACAAATTTTGTTAAATTCTTTTAACAGTACAAAAGGGAGATAGAACCCTTTTATTCTAACGTCACAAATAGTTGATATTAAGTTTTGATCACTTGCTTGTCTTACTGATATACACCAAAAAAAATTTATCAAAATCTTAGATGTATATAAGAGCATCGGTCCACATGGTTGGAATGACTTGTTTTTAATGTAAAGCAATATGGTTATTCTCAAAACTTTATTTTTTAAATCATTCATCTAAAATGAAGTTTGAATTATTAAATTGTTTTGTACTTTTAAATTACAAAGTGAAACAAAAAAAAAATTTCCTGGCTTATAACATTTTTATTATATTGCTAAGGTTCCGAATATGTAAAAAAAAGCTATTAAATACTCAAAATTTCAAGTTATAAAATAAATTAATAATTTTGTGTTACAAAGTAAATATCTATTGATTTAGTTTTATGAGCTGATAAAACTGGAAAGTTTTTTTTTTTACTATTAAATTTTGAAAATATTAATATCCTGATCCACAATTACAAACTTCTTATAAAATGATAGTTTTTTTATAGATAATACAATTCAACAAACCTATAAAAAATAGTTAAAACCTGGGAACAATAAATATTGTCATTTGTTTAAACTTATCATTTATACTTTTAAATGATTATCTTAAAAACATTATCATTATCAATTATCATTATCAAGAAAAACATTTAAAATATAACAAATATTTGATCCAACCAAATTTTAAATCAATAAACATTAGATCTAACCAAATTTTTAAACCAATAAACGTTTGATTTAGCTAAAACTTCTAATCCATTAAATCTGATTTAACCAAGTATTTGATCCAACAAACACCTAATTGCCATAATGTTTTCAAGTGTGTGTCTTTTTAAAATTTTAGATTACGCCTTTTGTGTAATCTATAAAATTAATTATTATTTGTACACTTTCAGAATTTGATAATTTTTCTATTTTAATAGTTTTAATTTATTTATAATTTATTTAGAAAAGTCAAGGCGAATTTGTTCCTGTTCCGGCTGATTTCCAAAAAAGGTCAGCGCTAGAATTTATATATCGAAAAGGGTATAACTATTTGATCTTAATTACAAACGTTTTTCAACTTGATAACAAGGATAACTCTTTTTTGGCAGAAGTTATTGAACTTGAAAACTTAACATGCACAAAGTTTAAGGAAACAGTAATTATTGTGCAGACATTGCATTTACAAAATTGTTTTACTGCTGAGCAAGTTATGCTTCCATTATTAGCATTTGATCAATTGCAAATTCTAGAAAATTACATAAATGAGGATAAGGATCTACAAAAAGATTATGTCACAATGCTTAACAATCTTTGTGCGATGACTGATGAAGAGAGGCATGAGTATTTATGGTAAACACAATTTTATAAAAAGCATTTTATTTCTAGTTATTAAAAAGTATTACTACTACTACTACTACTACTACTACTACTACTACTACTACTACTACTACTACTACTACTACTACTACTACTACTATTACTACTACTACTACTACTACTACTACTACTACTACTACTACTACTACTACTACTACTACTACTAATCAGTCGTGGACAGGAAAGGTGTGCCATCACGCTTGATTCTTGATCACGCATGTATTTTTTTTTGAAAGTAGGTGTTTAAAAACCCACTTTTTTAGATGTTTGAAACACGCTAAAAATACCAACAACAAAAAAAGAAAATTATAAACAAGCTATAAATAAGGAAATCTTAAAAGAAGAAAAATTAAAAAAAAATAGTAAAGACCTTAAAACCTTTGAACCCTAAAAGAAAATACTCATCTAGAACTGAAAAACTAAAATTCTAAATTCTTTTTATTTATATTTATATTTATGTTAAGGTTGAATAACTTTAAACTTTGATCTTTTTTAAATGTTTTTTAATATTAGGTAGGGGTGTTTGATTTTGCTTTCTAACCAGTTTCAAAAAGTAGTTTCCTCTGATTTGAGAAGTGTTCGTAAATTAAATGTATATATATTGGAAAATGTTTACTTAATATACTTTATTGTTTGAAGGCAAAAAAATTAAAATTTCAAACTTTCCGGGAAATGGATTAAATTCAATCTATTTCCAATTTCCGGAAAGTGGAAAGTATTTAAAAATTAATCACTTTCTTTAGATTTTTACATGGCATTAAATTTATAGTATTACTATTAACTAAATTTGACCTTACTTCCCTACACTTTCCAATCACTTCCCATTGGAAAGTCAGAAAAAAATTTAAACGATCCTTTTTTTTTCAATTTTCTTTATTTAATAAGATGTCTTTTTTACTAATAGTTTATTATATCATAGTCAATAGAAGTTATCAAGAAGTTAAATACTTTGACAAAATGGTCTTATTGTTTAAAAATATCATAATCACGTGATCAAAGTAAGTGCAAAAAAAATTTACCAGTTGAAGCATAGTCAATACAAGTTATCCTTTAGTTAGTAGAAGTTAGAAGTTAGTCAAAATAAGTTATCCCTTAGTTAATAGAAGTTATCCCATAGTTAATAGAAGTTATCCCTTAGTTAATAGAAGTTATCCTTTAGTTAATAGAAGTTATCCTTAAGTTAATAAAAGTCATCCTTTAGTTAATAGAAGTTATCCTTTAGTTAATAGTAGTTAGAAGTTATCCCAGGATAACTTCTATTGACTATGGTTTAACTAAGGTTTCACTATTTTTTTATATATCTCTAATAAATTATAGAAAGTGAGATCGCAGTTCTGAAGTATATTTATTTTGAATTTGATTTAAAAAGAGAAAATGGTTTTAAAAAAAAAAATGCTTGCATTTTCAAAATACCAGCCTTTGTTTATTTTATAATTTTAGCATTAAAATAACAACTAAAATTAAATAACTAATTAAATTAAATTATATAGTTAAAAAGAAAAATTTTAATTTATCAACGGTAATAAATATATTTATTTTTTAAAATTTATTTTTTAAAGAAAGTGATTGATTTTTTAAATACTTTCCACTTTCCGGAAATTAGAGATAGATTGAATTCAATCTATTTCCACTTCCCGGAAAGTTGAAAACTCATTAAAACTTAACTTCTTTCTATGTCACATAAGTTGTATAATTTAAAAACAAAAACGTTTCAAAGTTAAAAAAAAATTGTAATTTTTTTTTTAAAACAGAAACGTGGTTTAAAAGATGGTTCGGACCCCTGAGTTTCTTGAACCATGAAAAATTCTGTTACTAAAAAAACCTCTTCTCTAAAACCCTTTGAGAAAAAAGGGGTTTTGGAACCCCAAGGATTTCAGAGCTCTGCAAATCAGGGTCCTGAGAAAGGAGTTACAGAACCCATATGTTTAAAAAGGGTTCTGGAACCCTTTTTGAGTTGCAGGTTCTAAACCCCCTCCCCTAATTTCAGGATTTAGGGTTTCAGACTTTAGGGTTTTAATTCGTGATAAATAGCATTTTATATATGAGCAAAAATAAATAATAAACAAAAATAAATAAAATAAAGTAAAAAGATTATAATGCAATAACAGCGTGGAAAATAAGGAATTGAAAGCAAGCGGTCAATTCGACTGGCTAACTTAAGGAATTGACGGTCAATTGTTTTTTTTTGGACGGTCAAAATTTTTTTGTTTTTTTAGTTAAAATCTTAGTAATTGTTTTTCTTGACTAAACTTACAAAAATAAGTTAATGCTTGTGTACAAAAGTAAATATAAGTAAGTACAAAAGTATACAAAAATAAGTTAATGCTTGAAGAGTGAAGAATAAAATTATTTTAATAATAACAATTTTAAATAAAATCAATGCTTTTTTTAAAAGCACCAGCAGGCAAATGATAATTTGTAATATATTTAAAAATAATTCATTTCATTGCAATGACTTCGCAAATGGTGGGAAAAACTGAGCGATAAAATAATAGAAAAGATTAAATGAAAAAAAAAGTACAGTTAAAATATGTTCTTAATTACGTATAATAATTTCGAATGATAATGAAATAAATCTTTGAAGTTAAAGAAGAAAAACTTTTGCACATTTTATATCTCTTATTAAAATCATTTCAAAAACTGCTGATGTTAATTAATTAATAATTATGTTACTAACTCTTGTTTGCAGATCTATTTAAACTGAATATTTAATACTTTAAATTGTTTTAAACATTCGTCTACTTAATATTAAACAATTTGTTTAATGAAACAAATTTTAAAAATTAAATTTTGAAACATTAAACAATTAGTTTAATGAAACACTATAAAAGTTAGTAAATTTACAGAGAGAGATTTTTATTGTCATAAAAAAAAAAGTGCAAGCGCTCAAGTAATTTTTAATTTATCTATAAACCATTCATTCATTTATTTGGAATTTGCAGCAAAACTTATAAGAAAATAGATAAAAAAATTTAAAGAAAAATAAAACAAATTGACTAAGTGCAGAAAAAACATTCGTAGTTAAATGCATAATTTATTATATATTATTATTAATAAAATAGTTTAAAAATTTCTAATATTAAAAAAGTAATAAGATAAGAACTTCAATCATTTAAGAAAAAAGATTTTTACCATTGGTAATAAAGTTAATTTAATTAAGTGAAGCAAAAAACTTTATGATTATAGTTTACGTTATTACGTATACGTTATGTACGTTACATGCAATACTTTTGTCAAAAAAGCAAATTAATGAATGAGTTCAGGGTTGTTAAAGCAGGAAAATTACTGGTTTCTATTAATATGCAATATTTATTGGATAAAAGTTTTAACAAAGATAAATTTATTATATACTAATATATTATAAGTAGCAGAATTAATAATATAAAATTATAAATAAATTAATAATTTTTTATTATTGGATTATATTGATATAAATTATTAATAAGTTTTTAATTTTTAATTATTGAATTATATTGATAAAAAATAAATTTATTCAAACCTTTTAAAAAAAAAGATAAAAATCAGACAGTATTGAAAAATAAAAGAAAAAATTTTCTTTAACTACTTTTTGCTTTAACGATCCGCAATTTTGCTTTAACGATCCGCAGCGTATCATTAACTAAAGAACTATTTTTTAAAATAGTTTTTTTTCAACCAGTCAACCATGACCGGCAAGAATTCATTTTGGGAGGTCAAAGTAGCATTTTTAGTCATTTCAGACAGTAATTGACCATTGACCGGCCGTTATTTTCCACACTGCAATGATTATTTTAATTTACACATGTCATCAAAGATGATATATAATGTGAGCATTGAGGTCGGAGTGAATTTTGGTTTCAAACATTTTTATATGAGCTTTTGTTTAGAAAGTTTTTAATTTTCAAAGTAATTATATATTTTAACTATTATTTTTGTTTATCAATATCATAAAATAAAAATGTAATAATGTCAAATAAATCATACAAATTTATTCATTGCTTTTTTTCAAAGTTTATTGGAATAAACAGTACTGTAAAAAAAAACAAAAAACACATGTATTTTAAAAAAAGAGATACTGTTTAGTGTGTAGACTTTTTTAAATTTAATTTCTTATTAGTTTTTAAAAGAGAAAAAAGTTGTATGCAGAAGAAATAATTAAAATTGTGCTGAAGTACAGTAATTAAAATTAAAAAAATCACTTTTATATCAATAAAATTATAGTAGGTTCCTAATTTTTTCTTGGAATACAAAATAAAAAACTTTGGTATCTACATCTAATTTTTGTTTATAATAATTCAGTATTAATTTTTATTTATAGCAACACTTTGATTACTCTGTTACTACGCATTCTTACAATGATATTATACCACAAAATGCAATAAAAACATCTCTATACTGTATAAAACTCATACTTTTATGATCAAATAAAAAACTGTATAAAAACATTATTCTTTGCTATTGCTTCTTGTTTATTGACTCGATTTATGCGCGTTTACTGCCTCTTTTTTTTTTAATATCTTGTTCAAAGAAAAGTACAATGGATCAAAAAGAAAAAGTAGATCAAAGAAAAGTAAAAAAGGTTTACCACATGAAAAATTTCATGAAAACAGTGCTTTCAGACTGAAGTTCAATTGAAAAGATTCTAGGCTCATCCTCGTTCAATAAGTTGTCAAACAAAGAAGTTGTACAGAATCTTTAAATTATAATTATAAAATTTATTTTACCTAAAAGCATAGTTATGTTTCTTAAGTGTGAAGATTTAGTAAATTTACATTTTAATTCTTCAAAAAAAGTATGCATAGGTATTGGACTAAAAACTTGTTGCAATGGTTGAACAAGTTTTAGTCCAAAAATAAAAATAAAAACTGTTTATTTATCTACTGTTGCTAAATAAAACTAATATAAAACAAAATAGTCTTGTTAAACATATGTGTGCCTTTTATAAACCACCTGACATAAACCTTAATGTTGTAGCATTTTGTAAAAAGGGTAAAGTATTGCCATCAGTTTTGTATGCGCACCACAAAGTTTATGGTACAAGTTCCAGGATAAAAAACTGTCCGGTAAAATGACATTTAATTAAATTTTTGTATTCTAGCTGCTGTGTGTACATCATCAACCAGTAGTTATAAACATATCTTTTGATAACTTTCCTGAATAATGTTTAATGGAAAAAAATAGAGTTCCAATGAGTTGTTAAATCAAACATTACAAGATGTCTAAACAATATACAGAAAGATACAATGTACATGAAAGAACTGCTCTCAGTATTGAAGTAGGATCAGCTGTTCTAAATTTTTTGATAGACAACAAATTTTAAATATCTTTTTTAATAATTTTAGAATGACTTTAAGTATTAATGGGCAAAAGTTTACATAAAGACACCAAACAAGTCTCTAAAGCAAAAAAGCAATGTAACCATAAAAAAAAATCAAGAAAAATAATGTTATTAGAAAAATAATTTTTGTAATCAAATTAACGTTTGGTGTAAAAGTGTGTAAAGATTTTTGAACTTTTTTTCCTTTTTTTTTTACTTGCATTTTTCTTAAAATCATGTTTTTGGGGTTGGCAACAGAGATACTTTCAAAACTAATTATCAAATTGATTTGATATTTGGCACACTTATTTATTATATTAATTTCTACAATATATATATTAGAATAATCTTTACTGCTTCTCTCGCTTAGTATTTTCTAAAGATTTTGTGCTCTTAACTACCCCATTTTTACCCCAAGTTTACAATAACGTAAATATTTTATCGAGTTTTAGACTTAAATCTTTTAGTCCACAGCACAATGACATACATAATATATCACCAGCCAAAGTTTCAATCATAAATTATGAATGGTTACTGAAAAATCTTTGTTTCCTCTTACTCAATTTTTTGACCTGATGCCAGAAGGCATCTTCAGCAAACATAATTAATGTTAATAAACCAATATATAAGTATTAAAAAACTTTTTGTTCATGGGGTAAAGAAACAATTATAGAATACATGGAAGAAAACAGGTTAGTTGTTAAAATATGGTGTAAGATTAGTGCAAGAATCAAAATAGCTATTTTAGGCAATCCTTCTGTTAAAGAAGCATCAATTAATTCTTTCAATTCCGTCAATTTTGGCATTTACAATGGGGTATTAACTGAAACTAAAAATGATCAAATGTGGCTCATAAAAATTCACTGTGTATACCATTGTTTAGAATTAGCTATTAAAGTTGCAGTAAAAGATATTGTCCAGTTTGAAGAATGTAATCGCTTTTATAGTACCCTATTCAATTTATTTCACAATTCTGGCAAATTAAAAAATAAAGTTCAAAAAGTCTGAATTTTATTTATAAAATAAAGTTCAGACTTTTTAAAATATCTGGAACACGCTTTGTAAGACACAAGAGACGCGGTTTTACAAAGTTGTTATATAACTGGCCAACACTTATTATGTGTTTTGACAAATCTCTTGCTGATTGACTAAAGCAGAAATGCGTGGCTTAACTAACGACTGCATGATTACTTATGGGTTAATTGGTTAATAAAGTTAATTGTGCATGAGTTAAAACTGGCTGTGAATCTTTCTAAGACTAGCTCAATTAAATTACTAAATAAAGAAATCGATGGTATTCTGGATTCATATTTACTTATATTTAAAATTAAGGACTAATATAGTTGAACCACTCATGTTGCTTCAAATTTCAAAGATGGTAATGAGTTCAAAAAGTTAAATCAAGAGTTTTTGAGATTGAGCTTGACAATATGAATAATCTTAACTTTGATATTATTACTTTTGGTATCCAAATAAGGAAACCTGCAGTCGATGTCATGTTGCCATTGATAAATGAAAGAATCAGTTAACTGTTAAAACCTATATTCTCAAATCAATTACTTGGACAGAAGACAAGATGTATGGTGATGCCAGATGCGCTCCTTTTTTGTTAAGTGAGTTCAAATTTCCTCTAGAAGCTGCAGGTTTGGACATTACATTGGTTCTCACTAAATGGAAAGCTGCAAAGCTCATAATAAAAGCGGAATATGAAGCAGACACAGCTTTGCAAGTATGGCAAAAAATGTTTTTATATCATGAAAAAAAGTTCCCTAACCTGCTTCATCTTTTTGAACTTATTATGTCTTGCTATAATTCGTTTGTGGAATGCATTTTCAGTATATTGACAGTGACATCACTGATAAAGATGAACCACCAGACACCAATGGAAGACTTTACAATGATAGCTGAAGTATCCAAAGTTGTCTTTACTTTGTCATATGGTAATACACAGGTTGAAAGTGGGTTTTCTATCAATTCAGATGTTTTTGTTAAAAATTTGCATGAAAGCTGTGGTTGCCCTAAAGGCAAGTTTATGATGGAATTCACCATGTTGGAGCAGTTTGCAATGTGGAAATAACAAAACCAATGATCAAAAGTGTAAACACGTCCCATTCACGCTACAAAGATTCATTAAAACGAAAAAGAGAAGAAAAATTGCAAGAAAAACAAGACTGTATTGATAAAAAATTAGCTCTGCAGAAAATTAAGGAGTTAAATGCTAAAAAAACAAAGTTAAATCAACATTATCAGGAATATATATGTGAGATTGAACTAGAATTAAAAATGCTATCAAGCAAAATGGAATGAACAGATTTACATTATTTTTGTTTAAAAAGATTTAAACTATTTTATTGAATTCAAAGATAATTTTTGTTTTGAAGTATTTAAGTTTTTAAAAACCGAAAAAAAAAATTTTCAAACCATATAAAATGTTTATTTTTTAATAATAAAAAGATATATATTTGTTATATTTTTGCTCTTAGTTTAAATTATATCTTAGTTAAATTATATCTTTGATCTTTTGTCAATTTTCAAGAAAATTTATTCATTTGCTATCAAAATTTCCAAAAGAACAAAAGGTAAACGGGACCAAATATATATTGCATATATATTCGCGTATGCATATTTATTTTATATTGTGACTGCGGTTTTATTATTAAACTTTTTGTTGTTAATTTTATAAACTTTGAATCTGCTTCGGTGTTTAAGACAAGACAAAAAACCGCAAGTGTTTCCTGGGAAGGCTTGCACTGCGTCTACCACTATTTTCAAACCAGCAACATTTTTAGTTGTGCCTCTTTTACCAATGTATCCACAGCACTTCACCATTATGTTACTTGTGTGGAAAATTAAAGTATTCAAACATTTTTCGCATACAAAAAATAAATTTAAAATATTATGTGCACATTGTTTGTAACGGGTGATGCGGAAGTTATCGGACAAATCCTAATTTCATTATTTGAGCATAATTAGTTTTTGTGGTTTTATGCGTAGGCATAAACGTTCTATAAAATATAAACTTTATTATTTGAAACACAATTATTTAAAATGAGGTTAAATGCAGCTGAACGAGAATCTTTTCGAAAGCGACTAAAAATGTTTTTTGTAAATAAACCTAATATAAAAAAAAAATCGTAAATCATTTTGAAAAGGAAGGATTTGCTCGAAGTACAATATATGATAGCTTTAAAAGACTTGAAACTGTTCAATCGTTTTCTGATAGAAAGCACCCTGGTCGTCCGACATCCTGGACTAGAGAAAAGAAAGCCGAATTAACGAGACTTGTCAACAATCGAAAAGGGGTCAGTCAGAGAAAAATAGGTATTTAATTCAGTGTAAATCAATCGACAATTGGTCGTCAGTTAAAAAAAATGAATATTAAATATAGAAAACGTGAAATAACTCCAAAATACACTATAGAACAACAAATAAAGGCAAAGAAAAGAAGCAGGAAACTAGTTAACCAACTCTATAACACAAAATCGCTTCTAGTCATCGATGACGAAAAATACTTTTGTTTTGCAGGGGACAGCATGTCTGGAAATTCTGGATACTACACAAACAACAAAAAGACATGCCCAGAAAGTGTTCGTTTTATAGGAAAAGAAAAATTTCCAAAAAAATTATTAATGTGGATAGCCATATCTGACCGTGGTGAGTCCGAGCCATTGTTTCGCACTTCTAAGGCTGTAGCGATCAATTCATCAATCTATATTAGTAAATGTTTAGAAAAACGACTTCTTCCATTTATTCACAAGTATCATGGAGACTTTAACTATTTATTTTGGCCAGATTTAGCAAGTTCTCATTATTCTAAAGATTCTCTAAATTGGATGGACCAATATGTCTATTACGTTGATAAAGAATCCAATCCCCCAAATGTGCCTCAAGCACGACCAATTGAAAATTTTTGGGGATATTTGGCACAAAAGGTTTACGAGGGAGATTGGCAAGCTTCAACAGAGCAAGTTTTGATTGATCGCATTAAATTAAAACTGACGTTTATATTTTGTCCGATAACTTCCGCATCACCCATTACACGTGTACAAATAATGAATTTCCTTTCAAACACATGATATACTCTTAATTATACAAAATATATTTATATTTCCAGATTTTTTTGGTATGTTTCTTAAAAATATTTTCTGGATTTGTAAAATATGACATGAATAATCACTGGGTTTATGATCTCCTTTCACCTTTTCCCCAGTTAAACAGGGTCTTTTTTTTCTTATTAATAATTTGCCTTCATTATGTTTAATGAATCCGCCTGCCCTTTCACTAAATGAAATAGTTTATATATGTTGAAAAAAAATCAATGTTTACAATATTCATTACATATATGTTGAGCACCATATTTGCATGCTCAATGTGCCCCATAACTTGCATAAGCTTGCCTGATGCGTAATTATATTGAAATCTAATGTCCCTAAAAAGTGGATCAGCATCTTTTACCTTTAATAAATTTATATTGTTCACTTAAAAGCAATTTATTTGATGTCAATGGGTTTATCATATTAATTTGTATAACTTTCAGATGATTTTCTATACTATTGATCTTAAAAAGGATTTTTTAAACAATGAAATAGTTTATCACTTGTATTAATTCATATTTTGTTTTGTTTATAAAATTAGCATCGAAAAAAGTTTAGTGGTAAAAGATGAGTCAAAGTTAAATCAAAAAACATTGTCAAAAATTGCATCAAAAGCAGTAAAGCGTTATCATTTAAATCCAGGTGTTTTTATTTTTGTTTTTGTCCTTTAGTTATTTTAATTTTGTTCTTTATTCTGTTATTTTAATGTTTATCTTGTTAATTTTTGTGTATACTTACTATAATAATTATTAGCTGTTTGGACCTTTAAAATACGTTTCTTGTCTATTCCACATCAACCATTTCTTTACTTATTCTTATTATTTATTATTTATTTTATTTCTTACTTCAATATTTTTTAATAAGCAGTAGAAAAATAATTATGCATTGAAAAAATAATTATGCATTGAAAAAATAATTATGCATATACATTGAAAAACTGTTGACCTATTGCTTACTTTTTAAAGTTATAAAAAAAAAGTTTGATAATAAAATTATCTTTAAAAGTGGTAGAAAATAAAAACTTTTAACGTCTTTGTTTTAATTTAACAATAAATGTTTAATGCTTTGTAATTTCTTATTGTAAACTTCTATAAAATAAACTGGGACGGGCTTATTAATTTTTTGCCTTATTAAGTATCTATTAAGTTTTATTGAATTTTTTTTCAGACCATCCCCAGCTTATTAGGACCCTTGCCCTGTTAATTAATTTTGAAGAAAATAAAATGTTATAATTTTTTTTCTACAAGAAAGAAGTTTCTTTTTATGTGTGTTATACACAGACTGTTTACTTAAGCACATTAATAACATAAGTATCTCTATGACATAAATGTAACAAATCTCCTAGTGTTATATTATTTTTAGAAATTTTAGGCTTTTTTAAAAATTTGCTCCCTTTCATTTGTTATAGTATATAATATCTTTCATTCGTTATAGTATATAATATCTTTCATTTGTTTAGTATATAATATCTTTTGTTCGTTATAGTATATAATATCTTTATATATCTTATGTATATAATATCTATAGAACTTTAAAAATATTTCATTTTGTATTTTAGAAAATTGGAAAAGATTTATAAAAAATAAAATTAAGTGCGCTAGCGATAGAACTTGAACCCCTGCGATTCACCTCCGCAGCAACCTAACCACTTCAGCCTCTAAGGCATTGTTAGTTATAAATTTTAACACTAATCAATAAAGAAAAAAATTTACAAAACTTTAAAAAACAGCAAATAAATGATATAGATCAAAGTTAGAGAGATATTACTGCAATGCAATTTTCATGTAAAAGTAAAACTTGATATCATTTTTAACATTGCATAGTTTGAATATATTTATATAATAATAGCATACACTTTCGTTCACTATTTCTTAATAAAAAAGTGCTGTGACTCTTGCTTGCCATTAACTTGGCTTTAATAGGTGCCATGAGTTCTGTGCAAACACACACAAATGAATAAAGGCAGCAGCTTCAAGTTCAATAATAGTATATTATAGGATTTTTATATAGTTCAGGCCTTAACTTTACTAAGTTAAACTTTTTTGTAGTAGCTTTTGTTATAGATCTTTGTTTTACCTCATATAATAGTTCAATGTCATGTAATAACTGCCGGCAAAAAGTTTCCGGACATAAAAAATAATCATAATGTTCTAGTTTTAAGTCAAGTAGGAAAGTACTGATAATTTAGTAATATATATATATATATATTTTTTTTTTTACTTCTGGTTATAATATATTTAATATATAGAAAATATTTTGACATAATATTGATTTCGAAAATTTTCAAGTTCCAACCATAGTAGTTTATTTTTATAGGTTCATATGGCTTCTTAAATATAGTTGCGACATAATCTAGAATTATGTTTTAAATAATTATCCTGCTCTGAATACAAATGCAGGAACAATTAAGCATGGGTTTTCTTCTAATATTTTTTTTTTAATGTTACTCTCTCATTATGTCGTCAATTTTTACAAGATCTCAAGTGCCAGTTGTGGACTTTTTTTCTTGTTTGCTTGCCTAAACACAGATTTCTTTACCAAAACACACGCCCAAAAAGTCCTGCTTCTCTGAAATGCTGTTTCGTTGTATTTAAAGATATTGCCTTTGAATGACTCTCAATAAACTGGGCAATAACTTTGGGGGCTGTCAGTTTTTCTGACACAATTTTGTTTACTCAATACAATTGTCTTATCTTCACTTAATGTTTTGGTTGTAGGTCTTCCTGCTCTTTTTTATCTGCAAAAGTACCAATTCCTTCACAATGTTTGACAGTATCTTGAATAATAGTATTTTTTTTTGTATATCACAAATGTTGTAACCTTTGCGATGATGATTATTTTAGATCACTTTAGTTAAATTTGATTTTTCTATTCATTTTTTTTTAAATAATTTGTTGAAATTCACTTGAAATAAATTTTCAATTTAATTCTGCATCTAATATTCACTATATCAAGTTATAATTGACTTATCTAAATGAATATAGGTTCAAATTATCAAACTATATCATATTTAAAATATTTACACTATTTTTTATGTGATACACATGTTAAAAGTAATTTTAGTGTTAATAAAAAATTGTGAAATCATGTCATGTCCGGAATCTTTTGGCTGGCAGTATATATATATATATATATATTTATATATATATTTATATATATATATATATATATATATATATATATATATATATATATATATATATATATATATATGCACACACATATATATATAGTATCCAACCTCATTTTCCCTAACTCCAGCCCTCGGAGTTAGGGAAAATGTGGTTGGCGATAAATTGCTGACCTTAAACTGTTAGAGGTTGGCATCAGGTTAGCAAAAAAAATTTGACACAAAGA
The DNA here is from genome assembly GCF_038396675.1 of Hydra vulgaris. Taxonomy (NCBI): domain Eukaryota; kingdom Metazoa; phylum Cnidaria; class Hydrozoa; order Anthoathecata; family Hydridae; genus Hydra; species Hydra vulgaris. Next base: position 39,154,004 of record NC_088921.1, read on the forward strand.
GCAAAAATATTTTATATATATACATATATAAAATATTTTTGCAGTTTTTATCTTCTTTTTTTTTCACTACTTTTATCTATTTTTTAAAAAGTAATTTTTTATTTTTAAACTAAAGCATTTATTATTGTTTTTAATTGTTCAAAATAATAATTGTTTCACTAGTTTAGATAACCATGCAACAAAGTTGGAATGAACTTATAAGGATTAGTTTTCATAGTTTAATCTTATGCTAATAATTTTGTAGATGAATATCCTGAAATATTCAGAGCGAAAAATCTTGCTGGCTTGAAGTATCTTATTTACATGAAATGGAAAGAGGTAAACTTCCTGTTTATTTATAAACTTCTTTTATGTTTTTTAATTTTTGTATACATTTGTAAACTTTTTGTATAAATGACTATTAAATTTTTAAACAACAATATCATATTGTTTTATTAAAGAGAAATGGTGATCAGGTTGCACTTCAAAAATGGGATGACATGATTGAGGTATACGATAGTATGGCTAAAATTTGTTTTTTTACACCTTTTTATGATTACTTTTAAGTTAACTTAAAAGTTTTTAAGTTAACTTAAAAGTTAACTTTTAAGTTAACTTAAGTTTTTTTACTTAAAAGTTTATTTAAGTTAACTTAAAAGTTAAATAAATTCATTGGAAATTTTAGGAATTTTTATATCATATTACAATCTTAACATTAAATTTTTTTTCTTCATTTCTAATAGAAAGAATCAAGCATAAATATTTAAAAATTAATTTCCCAGCACAATGGATGATTGTGGCTTACATTTGCATGGTCAAAAATTAACTCATATTTGCAAGACCTTAATCGTAAAACTTGAATGATGATGTTTTTGCAATCATTTTTAAAAAGTCTAACTTATTAGAAAGAAAGTATCATAGATTTTATTCACTCTAAAAAATGAAATTTTAAATTTAGATAAACATTTTTTCTATAAATTTATAAATTTTTTATAAATGTTGTAATTGTTGTAAAATGAAGCTCATCCCCCTCTTTGCTTTTCAGCTGATTCCTCCTCTTTACTTTTCAATTGTTAAACTATTTCAACTTTTATTTAACAAAATCTTATTTGTTTTTTAAATTAATATCTTTAAATTTTAAAGTTGTAAATAAAAAAAAAATGTTTTTTTTAACAAATATTTATAAATTTTTAAAACTTTTGTTATCTTTGATTTTATTTGTTTAATTTGCTTGTTACGTTAATTTACATTTTAATTGACTTTTTTTGCTTTATCTCTCATTGTGGTCTTCTTTCATTGTTTAATCTAATTTATTCTGATTGGTTGGCATGATTCATTTCTCATTGTACTTCTTATCTTCTTTTTTTGTTGTTGTTGTTGTTTTTGTTATTTTTATAGCTTTTTAAGATTTATAGTACTGTTCCTTTGAATTCTTTTTTAGGTTTATAGTACTGTTCCTTTGAATTCTTTTTTAGGTTTATAGTACTGTTCCTTTGAATTCTTTTTTAGGTTTATAGTACTGTTCCTTTGAATTCTTTTTTAGGTTTATAGTACTGTTCCTTTGAATTCTATTTTAGGTTTATAGTACTGTTCCTTAGAATTCTTTTTTAGGTTTATAGTTCTGTTCCTTTAAATTCTTTTTAAGATTTATAGTACTGTCCCTTTAAATTCTTTTTAAGGTTTATAGTACTGTTCCTTTAAATTTTTTTTAAGTTTATAGTACTGTTCCTTTGAATTTTTTTAAATTCTTCTGCATTAATTTAGGCTGCTGTTGCAGGTAAAGTTTGGCTACAACAGAAGTTAGTTGAAGCATACTTAGAAAATAATGATTTGCAAGCTGCAGTATCTTGGGTGTATAAAGTTTCTCTTCCACCAAAATACTTGCCACACACTCTGCTTAATGTAATGGGAGAATATATAATGTAAGTTGATTATGATATGTAAATTTAGTGTACTTTTGACACTTTTGAGAATCTTAAATTTTTGGAAACAAATAAAAAAAGAAAAAGAATAATGTAAAAATAAAAATAACAATTTTTATTTTTTTTAGAAAATAAAATTTAATAATAAAGCAGAAATGTTTACATATATTTTTGTGGAGATAATTTTAGTTTTTTAAGTATTATATATAATACACATTACATTATGCAAAATATGGATTTTATTATTTTTTTAAAAGCTCGAAATAAAAGATATAAATATAAATCATGGTTTCACAGTTTTTATTATTTTTTTAAAAGCTCGAAATAAAAGATATAAATATAAATCATGGTTTCACAGTTTTTATTATTTTTTTAAATGCTCGAAATAAAAGATATAAATGTAAATCATGGTTTCACAGTTTTTATTATTTTTTTAAAAGCTCGAAATAAAAGATATAAATGTAAATCATGGTTTCACAGTTTTTATTATTTTTTTAAATGCTCGAAATAAAAGATATAAATGTAAATCATGGTTTCACAGTTTTTATTATTTTTTTAAAAGCTCGAAATAAAAGATATAAATGTAAATCACATGGTTTCACAGTTTTTATTATTTTTTTAAAAGCTCGAAATAAAAGATATAAATGTAAATCATGGTTTCACAGTTTTTATTATTTTTTTAAAAGCTCGAAATAAAAGATATAAATGTAAATCACATGGTTTCACAGTTTTTATTATTTTTTTAAAAGCTCGAAATAAAAGATATAAATATAAATCACATGGTTTCACAGTTTTTAAAGTTTAAAAATATGTAGCAATTATTAAAAATAGTTTCTGTTAAAAGCTAAATTTAGAAAAATAATACTTTTATTTATTTGCAGTTGAATGTTCAACATATAAATATAAAAAAATGAAATAATAATCTGATATAAATTTATTTAATAAATATTTAAACTCACACAACTTACTTAATAACAACAACAATCATAACTGCTTACTACAGCAACAACAAGTATCATAACTGCTTACTACAGCAACAACAACTATCATAACTGCTTACTACAGCAACAACAACTATTATAACTGCTTACTACAGCAACAACAACTATCATAACTGCTTACTACAGCAACAACAACTATCATAACTGCTTACTACAGCAACAACAACTATCATAACTGCTTACTACAGCAACAACAACTATTATAACTGCTTACTACAGCAACAACAACTATCATAACTGCTTACTACAGCAACAACAACTATCATAACTGCTTACTACAGCAACAACAACTATTATAACTGCTTACTACAGCAACAACAACTATCATAACTGCTTACTACAGCAACAACAACTATCATAACTGCTTACTACAGCAACAACAACTATTATAACTGCTTACTACTAACTACAACTAAAACTTATATAAGATGATCAAATTTTGAAAGTTTACTGAAATTTATTTTTTACAGTTCTGTAGAATATGACATAATTGACATATTGATTGTGACTTATTGTTGACTTGTTTACTACATTTGCGACTTATTATATTAATATAATAAACTATAAGAAAAAAATTTTAGTATAGATTTTAAGTACTGCTCTCTTTTTCACTATATTAAATTAATTGTATTAAATATAATGTCAAATATTGTTTTTTATTATGAATATTTATATTATTTAAAGTATTATTATTGTTGTTTATTGTTTTATATTAAAGGTCTTTTAACTTGTCTCCAGTACAATCTAATGACCAAGAAGATACATTCTTAAGTACTGGAGAAAATTGGGAAGAGGAGGTTGAAGTATCTCCAACTGTACAGTTTTCTTTATCAAATGGTTTTTTGTCTGCTGAAAAAGCTCGAGCTTTAGAAAATCAATTCTATAAGCTTAAATTACCTTTAAAAGATGTCATTATAGTTGATACCATTCCTAGATTAGTTGAAGCAGAAAAAATATTATTCAAGGTTTGATGTTAATTTTCTACCAATATTTTATTGGTTGCTATAGTAAAAAGCATATTTTTAAAAAATAGTGTTTTGTTTATTTATTTGTTTATAAGTTAATTTATTGGTTTTTAAACAGCCCAAGCAAGTAATAGGGTTTGACACAGAATGGAAGCCATCATTTACAAGAGCTGGTGAACAAGACAAGTAATAGATTTTATACATTATTTTTTTTAAGGAGTTCTGAGAGGTTACAAATTTTCTTAGGCAAAATTTTTATTATCTGTTAAAATCAAATCTTCATAGAGTTTCAACTCTTCAGCTGGCTGTGGTTGACAAGATTTTTATTGTTGACATGCTACAATTGTATGTTGCTGATTCAGCAGAAAATGCTCTCAGAGAATTCTTCTACAAGTTTTTTACTTCCAAGGATGTAGTTAAAATAGGTTTTGATAGTTTCACTTTAAATGTTGTTACTTTGTTTATTTCTTATTCTTTTCAATTAGTTTTATTTTTGTTATTTTTTATTTCAGGTTATGGAATAGTTGGTGATCTTAAGATTTTGATCGGAATGTTTGCATATATGAAAGAATTTATTCTGAATGCTTCAAACTTGGTAGATTTAAATGAAATAAGTGAAAAGGTAAGGAATGAATGAACATATGGATAAGTGATAAGGTAAGGAATGAATGAATGGACTGTAAAATTTCTATACAATTTTAATTTTTATGCCCTTTTTCTTTTTTTATGCTGGACCTAGATATTAAAGCATCCAGTGACAAATACATATCTTTACCCTGTTCAAAGTGCTCAGAATGAGAAAGGTTTAAGCTTGCTTATTTATCGATTATTGGGTCAAAGTCTAGATAAAACATTTCAAGTTTCAGATTGGGATAAGCGTCCCCTTTCTACAAATCAAATTCAATATGCTGGTTTGAATATTTAATGTATTTATTATTTTTTGTTGAAAAATAATAGTGAAAATAGTAGGATGTAATTGAAAATAATAGTTTTTTTCTCTTATTTAGCTTTAGATGCTTTCTGTTTATTGGAAATTTATGATGTTTTAAACAAAATTGCTTTTGAAACACAAATAAAAGTAAACATGCTTGAAAATGTGAAATTGAAATGGTTAAAGCCAACAAATGTACCAATGTAAGTTTTCTCATAAATAATATTCCTTTTTTCTATATTACAAATAAATGAATGAATTTTTTTTTGTTTTATATAAGATTAAAAAATAAAATGCATTGAAAACAATATAAACCTAAAAGTTGTTTGTTAGTTTTTTTTTATGGAAACTGTTAATATTTTAGTCAAAAAAAAAAAAGATTTAGAATCAATTATTTGTTATTTTTACTTTAACTCTTTAATCTTTTAATTTTAAAATGTTTTAGGATTATCTGAACATAGGGAAAACATTTACAAAATGGATTCCTTATAAATTGTTGCAGCCAAGAAATGGGGAAATTGGGGAAGGGGGGTGGAGACCTTCAATCATTGTGCAGTCTGTTATATGTTATATTATTATTTTTTTAGTCAGCGTAAAGATAAGTATGATAAACGCAATGAACTACAAAAAAAAAATGTAAGTATAAAAGTAATTAATGTTATTTTTAATTTTTTTTTTCAAGTTTAGATTATATAATTTTTAAAATAAAATATTATGTTTATTATTTTATTATACATACATAAAATACAGACATTATGTTATACATAAAATACATACATTATGTTATACATAAAATACATACATTAATTATACAAACATACTTAAAATACATACATTATATTATACATACATACATATATAAAATACATACCTACATACAAACATACATAGATACATACATATATATATACATACATACATACATACATACATACATACATACATACATACATACATACATACATACATACATACATACATACATGCATACATAAAAACTAAAACAGATATAATTAACAAGTTTATATAATTGAAATATATTTTCAATATATTTCAATCATATAAACTTGTTATAAATTGTTATAATAAAGTAAGCTTTAACAATGTTTTTGTGTTTAATTTTTATAATATAAACTTTTATTTATCTGAGGCCGATAAGTTGTTATAATTAAGTTTTCAAAAGCATGATTTCACCATTGCCACTCCAGGAAAAACTACATCATAAGTTTTCAATATCTGGTCCTTAATGATTATTAATTTAACATATTTAAAAGAGACTATTCTAAAAGTTTGATAGATTTAAAAAAAATATTTTTAAGAACTTGTTTAAAATAATTAGTTTTATGGTTTATTTTTTGTGCAGTTTTGTTTATTATTGATTATTTATAACTCATGTACGTTGTTATTTTTTATTTATTATAACCCTATCACCATAGGTGATAAGGTTATAGTAAATAAAAAATAAGAAGAGATACAACTATATTTATCGTTTAAAAAGTCTTTGAAAATTAAAATTACTTATGAAAGTATTCAAGTATATCCCAAAAATATTTAAAACTATTATGATGTAAAATCAATTAACAAATAAAATTGATTAACTACGTCATTTCCATATAAATTGGTTTTAAATGCTCTTGATAACAATAAATGATTACTACTCTACTAGATAACTTTAATATGACATATTTCATATATTAGTTAGTTATTGATAAACGTTGAAAAATAAAGCAAAACGTTGTAGCACAGGTGCAATTATGCATGTTATGTGTAGATAATGTCCTTTTTAGTGCATTTAGTGGTCATTTGCAAAGCTTCATTAAGAGTCTTGTTTTTAGTTTGGGTTGACTGAAAGTGACTATTCACTGGCTTTAATTATCGTTATAGACACTGAATATTATTCAAACTTAAAGAAAATTCTCTTTGAATCTTTTTTAATCCTATTCAATACCAATTTGTTTGAATTGCTCTTTGAACCGTTTTTAATCCTATTCAATACCAATTTGTTTTTCACAAGTAGGTACTGATCATACTTTTATATCTCAAAATATTTTTGTTGTTTTGCATACATCTTATAATTAATTTTCTCTCCCTGCTGATAGCAGCCGGTGCAGCCATAGAATAGCGGTTCAAGTCATGGCTTCAGATTTGGAGATCCGTGGTTCAATACTAGCTCTCGCTAAATATGCATTACTTGTATGAAAATGTGAAATTCCTGGTTAAATTCTATTCCTAGGTTCTCTGTGATAAGAAGGTTAGGAATTCTTGGAATATATAAAAGACATTTTACTTTAAAATAAGTTTTTTTTGTCAAGCTTTTTGGATTCAGGCTGACATGGAACCTAAAGCTTGCTATTTTCAGTATATTAAAATGTATTTGTATTTCATCTCAGTATATTAAAATGTATTTGTATTTCATCTCAGGAAATAAATTTGGAGTATTTTAAATAGTGTCTATAAAGAGGTAACTCTCCTACTTCACTCTCCTACTTCATGTGTTTAAGGCAAAATGTTTTTCTGAGCTTTTGTTAAAGTTATTTTACAATCGCTTTTCAAAGACTAAAAAAAACGCCATTTATTATTGAAAAGTAATTTTTATTTATGAATAATTAAATTAATGCTAAAAAGTTATGGTTATTGCTCTTGAAGTTTTTAATGCTGGTGATAAAGGATGACACGCTAGTAATCTCCACAAGTCGTCTAAATATGATTTCAAAACTGTTTAAAGTTTTAAAATTTTTATTTACCAAATGAAATCAAACAGTTTTTCTTGATGAGCTTCACATTCAGGCATTCTAAAAATTTCTATATTTGGTTTTACAATAATTTTAATCTTTTAGTGAAGAAACAATCGGCCTTCTTCACTCTGGCCTTCAAACTTATTTAGTAGTTGATTTTAATTCTATAAAGAAAAAATTGGTTGTAAAATACCACATACCTACGTGTATCAATAATGCATAAAAATTGAAATTAACTAAACAAATGCAAATAAAACTTATTTTCTAACTATCGTTTGTAAGCAAGGTTCGGCAATTCATCAAAACTGTTAGAGTTATAAAATATTTTTTTATAGAATTTTTCCAAAACTTTTTTATATCAATAATATTTTTTAATAGTTATTCAATAATTTTTAAACCCATTTGGTAATTCAAATTAACTTATAAGGGAAAAACTGCTTTGAAAGTGCCACATACTCACATGTGTCAATAATGCATGAAAATTGAAGCCAAGAAAGCAAATGTTCTTATATTTTTAACTTCCAACTATCGTATGTAAGTGAGGTTTAGTAATGCCTCAAAACTGTTAGAATTGTAAAATTTATTTTTATAGAAGTTTTCCAAAACTTTTTTACATCAATAATATTTTTTAGTAGTTATTCAATGATTTTTAAACTCATTTGGTAATTCAGATTAACTTCATAAGGAATAAACTGCTTTGAAAGTGTCACATACTCACATGTATCAGTAATGCATGAAAATTGAATCCAAGTAAACTAATGTGTAATAAATTTTTTGCCAACTCTCATATAGAAGTGAGGTTTGGTAATGCCTGAAACTGTTATATATAAAAAAAGTTTTTTTTACAGCAGTTTACCTGAATTTTCAAAATCAATAAAGATTTAAATTTGTATTTCTACGGTCTGTAAATAGGGCTGTTTCAAGTGACTTAAGTACTTAAGTAATTGTTTAAACTATTCAGTTAATTAAGTAAATTTATATTACTAAAGTAACCTCAAGTAATTTTTTGTCAAATTAGTAAACAGGAAATCGGTATTTTAATAAAATTTGTATAAAATTGGTCTGATTTTCAGTTTTATATACAACTACCCTAACCCTATATAGTACAGTATTGCATTAAATGCAAATATAATATTTAATACAATAGTAAAAGATAATTACTATTTTATATTGTTCTAAAATAATATCAACTTTGCAGTGGTTTCTTTTTAATCGTTAATAGGTGGAGCCTTTGAAAAAAGATCTCCAAAGTTTGGAAATATGTATTCAATTCAACGAAAGATAAAAATATTGTTATGTGTAAATATTGTCTGTCAACTATTAAAGCAAAACAAACAACAGCAACATAACTTTATCATTTAGAAAAGTAGAAAATATAAAAATAAAAAAAGTTGCGAGCATTTCTCGCCATACTTCATTGTTAGGATCAATGTTATGTTCAAATTTATGGATTTCCGATAGAATACAAAAATAATTTGTCTAAACTTACACATGTCAGATAACTCAGTTCAAGGCCTTGGAATGATGAAGATTGTGGGCTCAATTATAGCTGAAGATGGTCTTAAATTGATTGAAACAAACCTTAAAGATTTTAAGTTAAATCCTAATAATCATATTTTTTGAATGGTTACAGATGGTACAGATGGAGCTTGTTTAACAAAAAAAAACAGAAACTGATGATTGTCTCAAATAACTCATCAACTATATCTTTCTCATGGAATTCACTCGGTAGTAGTTGATGTACTTAATAAAAAACCATGATCTAGTAGAAAAAAAGATTCCTTTTGTGACAATTTAGATGAAGATAATGAAGAAGTTGGTGGTGATGATCATGAAACCAGTTATTAAACTTCTGTCAATTGGGAAGAACTGCAACTTAATAAAAAGGCTGTTAAGCTATGTGAGCTAGATAGAATTAAAACACTATCCAAAAATTAGAATAATTATAAATTTTTTAAAAGGTCAACTCTAAGAAATGATGATCTTCAACGCTGTTGTCTTAATGAGTTTTTGTGGTTGGCTTTAGTTTTTGATACAAAAACACATGAAAACTCAATGTTTAAAATGATTTCAAGATGTCATAAAATTGAACTAGCAGTTACGAAAACATTGTAGCATTTTAATGCATTGGAAACGCTAGCAACTGATAATGCGATTAAAACGGCTAGACATTTAGGAGATGTTTAGAAATTATTGAGGCTGGTGCCGATGTTCTTTGTAAAAGAGATACTACTCCTTTTGGAGCTGAAAAAATGTGTGAATATATTTCAACAAAATACAACAATATCTTTTTTTTTATACAACAATATCTTTTTTTTTTGTCTGCGGTTAAAGAATCTCCAAAAAAAGCAATATTGAAACTGCAGGATTTTAAAGATATTTAGAGGCATCAAATCATTATGATCAAGCTAAAAAAGATTCTATTTTAGAATCTCTTGAGAAAAAAAACTTCCAGTTATAGAAAAAGATATGTATTCTTGCCTTTTTTATGACCATAAAGATGCTAGAGTATCAGTTGAATGTGAAGTCTCTAATGTTGAGAAAAAAGAGTAAGGCTGAAGTGCTTCATTATTACTTAGCCTAAAATTCAAATAGAATGATGAGCAAGGCTTCCTCAAATATTTTGAACTGTATCAAAAAAGAAATGGCTGTATTTGAAGTATCAAATGACTGTCTAAAAAAAAGTCTTTACCACCATCACTTGAAGCAAAAAAATGCTTTAGTGCTACTGGACTTTTATTACTAAGTTAAAAACATCATTAAGTGATAAAATAATTGACACTTGTTTATTACGTTCAAATATAAAAGTTTTGTATATATATATATATATATATACATATATATATATATATATATATATATATATATATATATATATATAATATATATATATATATATATATATATATATATATATATATATATATATATATATATACTAAATTGTGACCAAGTTATGCAACTTGTTTAACTTTATTTCTATAACTTTTGCTCACAAATACTGGTGTTTGTTAAAAAAAATTATTTAATCACAATTTGACTTAATTTAGCATTTCAAATAACTTTTAAAAAAAATTCACTATTGCATGAAGACTTTAAAGTTAACTATTGAACACTAAAACTTTAAGTGAAAAGCAAAAGTCATAATGTATTATAGTTGTCACTATTCAGATGAAATCATAATCATACATTTTGTTATTAGAGTAACAAAATACGTTAGATAAAAAAATAAATTAAAAAAAAAAAGTAGATACCTTTAATAAGGTATTCAAATGCCCATTGGACTCAGTTGCTTAATTGAAAAATAATAAAATTGAAAAAAAACATTTTAAAATTTTCATATAGGTACCTAAATGTTATAAGCGATATCAAAACCTCATCAACCCTCGCAATTTTTTGTTTTTGTTGTTAACTGTTTTTGTTTCTTTGGTCTTCATGTTTGAGTTTTTTTTATGTTTCTTTATGTTTGAGTTTTTTCTTATTATTTATGTTTCTTCATGTTTGAGTTTTTTCTTATTATTTATGTTTCTTCATGTTTGAGTTTTTTCTTATTATTTATCTATTAGTTTATGATTTAAAAAGGTAAAAATCAGAAATAGAAATTTACCTTATAAAATCTTTTCTAAAATAAGTGCTTCAAGTATTCATGTAGAAACTATTACCTCCCTATAAAAATAAGATTTTATTTACTTTTTCTGTTACTGATGTTACTGAGGCTAGGATATTGATTTATTTTTATTTTATATGCATATTTTAATACACTTTGGTCTTTTTTATTTGTAAACAGTACACAAATATTAATACTAAAGGTATCATTGTTTACGCATAAACAAGCTCTTGTTAACTATAATATTTCAATAAACAATGCTTCAAGTAATTGATGACATATAAACATAATAAGCTGACACTAAATAATGTGAAAACTTGACCAAAATGTAAGCTTGGACAAAAGGACCTTTATTTAATTGAAAAGATCTAGTAGTCTTGCCTAAATAATGTTGCAATTTAACACAAAATTATTTATTTAAATTTACACGCAACAAATTTAAATCTTGAAGACCAAAATTTAAATCTTTAATAAATAATTTAAGAAATCAATATTAAAGATATTTATATTTTTGAAAATAAAAACCACTCAATACATTATTTTAAATTGTAGGTACTAACTTTTTTTGGTATTGAAGTAAGAAACTTCTGCAGTATTGATAAAGAAATATTTATATAAAATTTTCATAAATTTATGTGAAATAAAGATATAAGTTAGGTAAATATATTTAAACTTAAAATATTTAAATCATGCTTATCATTAGAAGATTGTATTTTTAAAAACAGTTTCATCTAAGAAAATATAAATTCACATGAAACAACTTAAAATAGCTTAGTTAAACAATTTAGTTAACTTTGCTATGAACACTTAATATACTTAACGAAAAGATCATTGAATTAAAGTTTATTAAAACCCAGTAAGCTAGAACATGATGCATTCTAAAGTTACTGTTGCAACAAAAGTATAATATTATACTCTATAAACTAAAAGCTGGTTAGGCTCAGGGGCGCCCAAAGCATTTTTTGGTCTTTGAGATAGCTAACTTCCAGACATGGAGCAAACTCCAAACATTTATATGTTTATATATATCTATGTCAAATAAGGATGCTTTACAAAAAATTGAGATGATTGGAGCTTGGGAACAAAAAAGCCCCAAAAATTTAGCCCCACCTGCCCCAAACGTGAGAGCAACAAGTTGATGAAATATTTTTTGTATTATTTTCAATTAGACTTATATTCATCGATAAATTTTAAGTTTCATAGTATTATCTCTCACAGTTCAAAAATTATGACAATATAAAATTTGCAACCCCCTCAAATTGAGGGAAGTTTAAACTTTATTTGGTCATAATTTTTGAACGCTAAAATATTTTACTATGAAATTTAAAATTTATCGATGAATTCTAGTTGAAAATAATACAAAAAGTATTTCATCAACTTGTTGCTCTCGCGTTTGGGGCAGGTGGGGCTAAATTTTTGGGGCTTTTTTGTTCCCAAGCTCCAATCATCGCAATTTTTTGCAAAGCATCCTTGTTTGACATAAGTATAAGCATATGAATCTTTGGAGTTTGCTCCATGTCTGGAAGTTTGCTATCTCAAAGACCAAAAAAAGCTTTGGGCGCACCTGGTTAGGCTTAAATCAAAATCTTTATAATCTATACGAAATATAGTATATGAACTCTTTTAATACAAAAAAGTATATATATACATATATATAAAAAACATACAGATTTCACAAAACTCAAATGAATTGCACCATATATTTAACAAACAATTGAACAATAAAGACATAAAATAAAAAATTAAAAATTACTATTCGTCTTAAAAGTTAAAAATCTGAAAATAAAAAATCTTAAAATAAATTATAGACATAATTTTAAATGGTTAGTATATTCATTTGACCTAAAATTAAAACAGTATTTACATATTTTTTAATTTATAGTGTTACTTAACGTTCATATACAACATAAAAATTTTTTGTATGAAAAAGCTCCGAAAAAAACAACTCAAAAAAAGGTCATTTTAATGTTGCTTACGTTTCTTCAGAGCTAAACTCCATTTAAAATGTCACACTCTAAATTTCACAAATCTACAAAATAAATAATGAAGTAAGTTACTTGTAAAGCTACAAATAATAAATCCACACAAGCCGCATTAAAAATTTAACAAATCTATGTTGACTTGTTTTAATTACCATTTAAATAAGGTGTCTCATGTCAGAATCCATATAATAGAAATAAAAACTGTATTTGGTTTTTTTTCCAATGGCTTCACTTAAAAAAACATTTTGTATATTAAAAATCTTGTCATACTGAGTTTAATCTAGACAAAAATAGATAAAAACATAAACATCTGAATGCAAATTTAAGAAAAAGATAAAATATGTTTGATAAGCTATATGATAAGCTGTTGTTAAAACAGAAAAACCAACTTTTACAGTTTTTTAGTTTTTGTTTTTATTACTAACTCCATTATTGCAAAGTCACAAAAATCAAAAAGCTTTATTACAATGTTAGTTAAAGTGCCCTGAACTAGTGCGTAATGGTTTTAAATTATTTCATAGTCTAAACATTGTGCATCATGATTTTAAACTTGCCAATACTAAAATATTTGCAGATTTAAATTTATGATGCTATGAAAATAATTTAAACAGTAATTTAAATGTCATATATAATTTAAATAATTTTCTTTACTAAAAACAAAACAAATTTGTCAATGAATGACATAAAGTGTTTTTTACTTAAACACAACAGTACTCAAACAAAATTTCTGTTGATAAACCAAACCAAATATAAGAAACTAAACTAAACTATATACTTAAAAAAAACTTAAATATATACTAAAAAAACTATAACCAAACCAAATACAACAAACTAAACCAAATACAAGAAACAAAATTTTTGGAATTAAGCTTTTTTAATCAATTGACAAGTAATACATTTTAATTTAAGAAAATAAGAAAAATATAAGAAATTTTTATAAAATATCTAAGCTAACTTGAAAATTTCTGTAATACCTTAAAAAATTCTGTAAACTTTTGCATAATACTACTACAAACTCATAGTTTTCTTGTTTAAGATAATTTAATAATCCTTTATAAATTATCTTAAACAAGATAGATTAAGCCTTTGGATTTTATAAAATAGAAGTTCGCTATTTGTTTATTAAAATAATAATTTATGTTTGCGCATTTAAAAATAAATATAATGGACTTAAAACAAAGCGCCAAATTAGCAAAAAGTGTATGCTATGTAAGATATTAAAGTACTTATATTTATTAAAAATTTAACTTTTTCAACAATAAAAATTATCATACTTAAAAATATTAGTAGCACATAAATCTTACATTTACTTTGAGGATTCAATAAGTGTGGATTTTATGAAAAATAAGTGTAAGTGTAAAAAGTAAATACACCAACTTACCAGCTCAATTATGATCGGTCCTTTGCAAGCGGTAATAATGCAAAATATGGAAACGATAATAATACAAAGTAAGTTATAAAAATTATCAAACCATTAAAATGAGCTGATAAAAAAATTGAACTGATAAGGAGTCGAGTAAAGTTCGGTGGTGGTTTGGTAAGTCGGTAATAGTTCTTCCATACATACATACATATACATACATTATATTATACATGCATACATAAAATATCGATTACAGATTGTCTTAGTCGAATTTCAACATGGGTTGAATTGAGAATAGAGGAATTTTATTTTGATGTTGACAATTTTATATAATTTTTTTATTCATTTAATAAACAATTGCCTTTTTTCATATTTTTCAATTTTTGAATTGTTAGGTTGTAAGCTTCTTATTGTCTGATTATTTTTATTATCATCTTTTAATTTCCAAAATTCTTTTGACAGTTCTGTCATTTTAATATTTAGGAATATTGAATGACTACAAATGGTTGACATATCTCAATTTGAAAGGTGTTTCACTTATACCAATGCATGATTTTTTGATTGAATTATCATCAGGGTTATCTAAAGTGATAGTTGCTTGGTATGTAATGTTGTTGCATACCATTGCTTGGTATGCAGTATTGTTGACTTTTGTTTAGGATTTATTTGTTGTGTGAATTTATTACTGGTTTCATGCTTCATATGTAGCTGTAGGTGATTTTTACAGTGTTTATGTTGAAAATTTTATGCAGTTTATGATTAATCGGAAAATGTTTTGCAATTAAGTTTAAAAAACATTTAATATTTGTGGTAACATCTATACTAAAGGAGGGTTGTACCAAATTTTTCTGTGTGTGCGGTTTTTCTTTTGCTGATGTTGTAATGTTGTAAGTTAGGTTGGTAGGAGAGATTGTATTTATAACCAGAATTTGCTAATGCTTTATTATACATAGGGACAACTTTCTTAAATACCTTTTCACTAGAAGAATTTTCAGTCAATCTCAGATCAACATTGTGAGGTACTTGTTTTAGTATACTAAATCTTTCAGACTAAAGCAAAACTTCATAAAAACTACTGTAAAGCACAGTAGAAGATCTCTTATGTTATGGGGTTGGTTTTTGTAATCGAGAAGGTAAATCAAAATAGGTTCTAAAATTATTTTGGGTTGGGAAAGCAATCTTTTTTTTCATTATTCTTTGTTTGTTTTTTCTGAAAAACTGAAGCGCACACTTTAAAAACTGAAATGTGCCAAATTTGTAACTGTAATTGTTTTCTGTTTTCTTATTGCTTATGTTAATGTTTTGTTATTTATGATTTGTTGTTATTTTTATACATATTGATCATTATTTTGAAATATTCTACTTTAAACCATCTTTTTTTTTTCTTCCCACGATATTACTATTGTAGTTGTTATTATATTAACATTTGTGAACTCAAAATTTTCATAATGCTTTTTTTCTTCTTCTTCTTATTATTATTATTATTATTATTATTGTTATTATTATTATTACTATTATCATTATTATTTTTATCTTTTTTTTTAACTATATAAAGTATGTATTTTTGGTGTTTACTTAAGATTAATAGAATTATTATTTTTAAATATCTTTGAAAATATTTTTTCAGAATAAAATAATAATTGAACACTTTTTATTATTAGACCATCTATTATATATTTACCCAGGTCACTGATTCCCTGATAGTGTAATGTTGACGTAACGCTTACGTTTAATTATGCGGAAGTATTTTATTTTAAAGCGCGTTAATTACTTTAAAAATATGCGTCAAAACAAATTCATTTTATTTAAACTTTATTAACAAAACGAGTTACAATATTGTGTGGTGTAGTGGTTAATAAATTTGATTGTGGTGCCTGTGCTCTGGGTTCACTTCCTATTGGAGTCTTATATTGTTGTTTTTTTTAGAATATTTTTTTATTAATTAACTAATTGATGCTAATATAATAATAATAATCAATATAATAAAAGACGCGGCAGTTAATAAATAGTAAAGTAATTCAGGTAATAAATAACATAAATGTGCGTAACATGTCTTGCTTTTAAAGAAAAATGTTACGCTAATGCTCTTACTCTCGAGTCCTTAATACAAGGGGGAGTGGGGTGAGAATTTTAGTCTAGATCTAATAAAGGGGAGGGGGTTAATAAAAGCGGGAGTGGGAATTTTTTTATGATACAGTAGAAGTATTTTTTATAAAAAAGTTTAGTTTATAAATCCGAACTAATATTTTTACAAAATACTCTTAAAACTATTTTATTCTAGAGTGGCTTGCGGTCAAATGCGCAAATCAATGACTGAAAGAATTATTTTCTAATTTTACAGGCCGATTTTCACTGATTTTTTTTCTTAGTTTTGAGATGACAACAATTAAAAATTAATAAACGAGGTGAGGAAGGGTCTTAATATGCTTGGGGTGGATGGAAAATTTTCCAAAAGTTAGTAAACATCTCCCCTCCTTCCCTCTTCTTTTATTAGAGACTCAAGAGTAATATAGTTAATAAAGAAACTCTTTAATAAAATTTTTTAACTTAAAATTTTTTATTTTTTTTTTGGTTTATTGTAATTAGATCTTTTTTTATAGTTTGGCTGTTTTTTATACTCATAGAGTTCAAACAACTTTGGTGTGGTGTTATATCTTGAGTTTTATGTTACATCGTAGGTTTGGTCTTATATCTTTGGATAGTGTTAGATTGCAGGTGTGTTACATCGTGGGTGTTGTTTTACATCTTGGGTGTTGTGTTATATAGTTGTTGTATTTTTAAAATATTGTGTTAAAAAAACAAATTATTATGATACTGTTTTTAATTAAATATTAAAATTTATTAGATAAAATGGGTCTCACTACTTTAGTTGTAAAACGGATTCAAGGTGACTTTATTCAAATGAACAAGTTGTTCAATGGAATTGAAAAAGCAAATTTAATTAATGAAATTTTGCCAAGAAGTTATCAATCAGCAAGAGGTCATCAAATGAAATATAATCGCGAAATAACTAGTTTTTTGCCTTGGCATTAATTTTTAATAAACATTATTTTTTAACAAACATCTTTTTACTGGAAGCGACAGTGACGTTGACTGATCAAACCTACTGATGTTGTTAATGCTATTTCTGTGAACTCTTTTAAAGCTAAACTTGATATATGGGTTATAAATAGTGTTATATGGGTTATAACTATGCTGAATAATGATATAGCTATCTAAGTGTACTTGGTACACTCACCAAATTATCGATCACAGCTCAAATATATTACTATTACTATCTGATACAAATGTATATCAATTTTGAGGAAGTGAAGCAAAGGGGTCCTAAGTAGGTTTTATTTTGTGCTAGTATTGTGAAAGCAAATCTAACTATACTTCCTAAAATAAATAGGTTTTATTTTGTACTAGTATTGTGAAAGCAAATCTAACCATAGTTCCAAATATAAATATAAAAATCAAAATGCATATGATATTATAACTGTTCTATTTTCCTAGGATTAAAGTATCCATACATTCGCATATAAACTCTGTGACATTGGTTACTCTGTGTGACATTGGTTACTCTGAATAGAACTATGTTAGTTGTAGCTTTAAGTTAGCAAATTTAATATTTTGTAGATGTTAAACAAGTTTAAAGTTAAATAGTACAATATATATTACTTTTGAAGTGTTATAGTACAATATATATTACTTTTATTTTATTATTTAGTATTTTTTAACATAATATTAAGTTAATTATCTAGAAATATTAAAAAAATATCATTTTTAAAAAAATTGGTTTTTATTCTAATGAATTAAACTCCAACTGAATTTTTGTTTCATAGTTTCAAAAGAAACCACAAGTGACGATCCCTCCTCCAGTTATAAAAAGAATACCCCAACTAGTAAAAATTCCTCGGCCTGCGTCTGCTTTAAAAGTAATATGTGACACAATGCTGGATGAGTTAGGCAAGGAGTTGAGAAAATTTGGTGTAGATACATTGATAACAACTTCTCATGATAATTCCAAATTAATACAGGTTGTTATTAGTGTGACGTTTTAAGTATAATTATGATTAAGCTGATCTTTTTATGATTTTTTTTTTTATCATTTATAAAATATTTTATAAATGATTAAAAATATTTGCTTTATTAATATTTAATTTCTTGTAAACTATTTGATATTTATTTTTAACTGAACTTAACATATAATATGGTTTCAAATAACTCATACTTAAACTTTTCAGGCTGCTCGTAAAGACAACAGAATGATTCTAACTTGTGGTGACGCCTATTTACTGGTAAGATTCACTCAATTTTCAAAACTTATTTTTTATTTTCTTCGATTTTATTGTTTTGTGTTGTCTTCTCGCAAACTTTTATTGCTAGTTTTTAATTGTGGTAAAAAAGATTCTGTGTATGGTTTTTCATTTTCTAAATGCACAAAATTATCTTTATTTTTAGATGAAATAACATTAGAGAATATTTTTTTCCACTTTGATTGGATAAAAGCTCTCTGTTTTTGCTCTGTATCTTGGAATGCATATCCTTCAAAAAACTCGTCTGAAAGAATTAGATCTTTTTTATGATCTTGTAACTCTTGGGAATGCATTTCATAAAGTTGGTGTTTTGCTTGTAGAATTGGTGGCGGATGGTACATCTCTTGACAATCAGATGGATATGCTCCTTTTAATAATTGTTTTTTATTTTTTTCATTTAGACATACATTTATTTGCACTGGGTTTTCAGTTAATTGATTCTTGTTATGATTTTCAGATGAAGAACTCTGTATAATTTTATCTCTTAGGTTTTCTTCACTAGTTTTTAACACATTCGTGTTTTTAGGTACTTTAGATTTTTTCATAAGTTTTTTGTTTTTTGTTTTGCTTTTCTGGTCAATAGGCTCTTGTATTTCAATAAGATCTTTAATCATTAATCCGAGTCCAGCAATTTCTATTCTTGTTTGCATCATAGACTTATAGAATTCTTCTTTAAGTTCATATACTATCTTTTGTAGAGATTTTATCTCGTTTATTTCTACAGATGCGTCATTGTCAACTGATGTTTGGTTGTTGTCTTTTATTATGTTCTGAAATTTTTTTTCCCTGCTTTCAATTGCATCACTTAGTTTATCAAGCTTTTCATCAATTTCTTGTGTTTTGTTTGTGAGCTCATTATTAGATGGATTAACTTCACTATCGTCATAATATAAAATTTTAGGTGCGCAGTGAGAATTTATCCACTCATAATGTCGAAGTTGCATTTTGTGGGAAAAGCGTAATTCCTTTTTAACAATGTAAGCTGCTTTCTGCATCAATGCATTTGCTACAGCATTATCGTACACTCTTTGGAATGTGTTTGACATCAAAGCAATAAAAAGGTTCAGGCAAACTAGTCCTGCGAAAAAGAGATAAGTAGAACAAAGAATTTCGGCCATCACCTTATCTTTTTCTACCAGCTTATCAAAATTCCAATCTGCTATTATAGACATTTGGAAAATGTTCCAGATAAGTTCTAAACCGTTCATAGTGTAACCTTCAGTTTCAACAATACCAAAATTAATCCAAAAAGAAGCAATGTATGGGATAAATATATGAGCTCCTAAAAATATTATCTTAAGAGTGTCTCGCACTACATGCCCTATCATGACGACAAAAAGACCTAATGTTTGAAATGGTCGAGCATATTTAAGAAGGCGTAGCCACATGCATATCATTGTGGTTGATGCTACTGCTTTGAATATCTTGTTGGTAAGTTTGCTATGATACATAATGTCACATATGTTTAAAATTACTACAGATCCCATTAAAAGTAAAGTGAAACTGTCAAATATTCTCCAGTAATCTTTCAAATATACAAGTCTGTAATTTTTTAACTCTTCGATCTCTCGCTTTAAGTAAGCTTGTTCATCAGGCCATCGAGCATGACAATACTCTAAATCTTTGCGAATTTCATGGCTTCGCCATTGTTTATAACGTTTTGTTCTTTCACTGGATTTAACAAAGTCTATTATTTCCGTTACAATACTTATTATCAGTATGACAATCACCATGCTTTCAAGTGCAGGACCCCAGTATTTTCGACTTCCTGCATATATTTTTCTATTATCTGTCGGTTTTGTGCAAATCAATGTTGTCCACATGATGCAATTTACAAAGTTTATCGTGATAACTTTTAAAGCACTTAATTTTGATGTTTCATTCCATTTTGTCTTAATTAATTCCATCATAACTGGATGCAAAACCAGATTGTACTGATTGGTTTCAACTGCTACTTCCAGTGGTGATTTTGCAAAGCAATTACTGTCTTTAATTGGTGGAACAAGACAATTTACGTAAAAATACTCTCTGCGTGTTGCGCGATTAATGTGATGGAACTGATCAAGAGCAACCAAAGCCTATAAGTAAAGTTAAGTAGCGAAAATTATTCAACATGTTCTAAAAATTTAAAGTAAGCAACAAATTTAACTATTACTATTTACGTACTACTGATGGCATTTTTTGAATGAGCAATACCATTGCAGTCATCATACTGCTGTCGTAAACACTAGCATCTGCTCCATTATCAATCAGCAATTTTGCAGTTACTGAGCGATCTAGCTCTGCCGCTATCTTTATATAAAAAATTACATAAGGTAGTATTAAATTGATTCTTAATTACTATCACTTTGTGTGCGTATGTATAAGGACTGATGTACTTAAAAGTCATTTCCTACTTAAATGAACTATCAAATGTGTAGTTTTTTAAAATGCTATATTATCGTTTTAAACGTCTAGACTGTCAAACCAATAGTCTAGTATAGTCTAAATAATAGTCTAAACCAATAGTCTAACCTTTAATAAAACGCTGGGTTACCTGTAAAGGAGTTCTTTGCTTGTAATCCTTGTCTTCTATATTAGCACCATGCTCTAGTAGGACTTTTAATGATTCTACTGCACCGTTTTTTGCTGCATAATAAATAGCTGTTTGTTGTTCGCCATATGTTTTGCTATTAATGTCTGCTCCATTTTCAATTAAAAATGAAACCATTTCTGGAAAATCAACAGCACTTGCTACATGTAAGGGAGTTCTCCCAAAATTATCTGGTTTATCAATCGTTGCGCCTTTCATTAAAAAAATATATTCAACTTTTATTATCTTATACTATAATGAAAATTAAAATTAATTGATTAGTGATAGGTTTATTATAAGTTTATTTGAGATTTTCTATTAAAAGAATTTTTATATTTACCATGAATTAGTAGAAATTTTGCCACGTCAGTGTGCCATACTCTAGCCACCTCGTGCATGGCACTTTGTCCATGTTTATCAGTAGCATTGATGTCTACTCCTGAATGAAGTAGTTGACTTAAATGCTTAAAGTCGACTAACTTTTCTTTGTCGTTTTTTTTTGCCAAATTACAAAAGTATTTGATTAAAGAATTATTTTTGTTAATATCACCGATACTGCTTTTGCTAGATTGGCTTTTATTCGTGTCGTCTTGATCGTTTAATAAACACAAGTGATGAACTCCACGTATATCTATTGTAAATAGCTCTTTATTTGTCCGCCTGTTGGTAAAATCGCATTTTTTAACTAAATTTGTTGTAATTCGAATAGTGTTACTTAGAACGCTCCAATTTTCTTTAGCGTGTGACGTTGTTTCTTCTGTTTTATGATTCAACTTAGTTAATGGCTGGACAATGTTTGTATTTTTTAAACGAAATTTAAAATTTCTTTTTTTCTCTCTCTCTCTTTCCATTTCATTTTTTTTTTTTTTTTTTTTAACAAAAAGTAAAACAGTATATTTTTAAATCCTATGGTTCATTGTTAAAATATCGCGATTCATTTTTAAAATATTAGAATCGTCGATGAAATGTTAATAATTTAACCATGGTTACTGCTGCCGTTTTTATAAATTGCTCTACGTCACATAGATCATTGAAAAAATGTCCATAGCCTTTGAGGTTTTACTATAACTTTAGTATAATATTTATAAAATGGTAAAAAAAAGATTTTATAAAAATTATTTACAATAAAAATAAATATGTTCTAAAAAGTTATTCCCAAAAATGTATATGTTTTAAATTATAATAAAATATTTAAAAATACATATACTTTTCTTTAATAATTTTTTAAAACAAATTTATTTTTATTGTATTTAATTTGTATAAATCCCTTCACTGGCGTAGGAAGGTTTATAAATGTTCGAAATAACCAACTTTTAAGCAAAGAGAGTATTCCAAACTTTTTTACGTTCATATGTATGACGAAAAGATTCTTCACAATAAAGTTACTATGATGACATGGGAACAAGAAACCCATAAATCAATCTTTACATAAAAACTGAACACTGAATAATTTAAACATAAAATTTGAAATCTAGTTTATATTTAAATTTGAAAACTAGTTTATATTTATGAAAAAATAAATAATTCAACTTATCACCCTCACGTTTTGGGTAGGGAGAGGGCTATGATTTTAGGGTTTCTTGTTCCCATTCTTCTACAACAGTAGTTTTTTTTTTGTAAAGAATCTTTTCGTCATACATATGAACGTAAAAAAATTTGGAATATTCTTTTTGTTTAAAAGTTGGTTATTCAAAACATTTAAAAAAACCTTTATTACATTTATTTATTATTCTGACATTAATTTTACTATTTTCCAAAAAATCATATTTCCCATGAAAGTACGTATAAAACTGTATGCCACAAAGTGTGTACTTAAGCATATACACCATGTGTGTGTATATATATATGTATGTATGTACATAGATCAAAGATCACGTTCCAGAAGGAAACTGTTTATTGGTTGAAAAGGACAGTTTAAAAGAA
This sequence comes from Hydra vulgaris, assembly GCF_038396675.1. Taxonomy (NCBI): domain Eukaryota; kingdom Metazoa; phylum Cnidaria; class Hydrozoa; order Anthoathecata; family Hydridae; genus Hydra; species Hydra vulgaris. Next base: position 39,177,282 of record NC_088921.1, read on the forward strand.
CAAGTTAAAATGGTTTTTAATACGTTTAACATAGTGCTGAAATCGGTTGATATTTTTTCCAGATGTCCGGTATGTGTTTTGTTTTTATATATAGATATATAATGTGTGTATATATATATATATATATATATATATATATATATATATATATATATATATATATATATATATATATATATATATATATATATATATATATATATGTGTATATATATATATATATATATATATATATATATATATATATATATATATATATATATATATTATGTATATATTAGATGTGTAACTCCAATGACTTTGCGATTGTCGCATCTAACGAAATGAATAAAGCGTTCAAGTTAAAAAATGACATCTTGGATTTAAAAACTCTGAAAATCGTCGAAGAATCTAATCTTATAAATCTGTCTAATTTTACTCTATCTAACAACGTTGAAGTTCAAATGGATTTTTTGAGAGAATCGTGCATTTCTTTTATGAAAGGAAGACATACCTATGAAGAATTTTTTAGAAGCATAAATTTTTTTAAAATTTGTCGCGGCTGCGGTGAGGTCTATTGGAAAAATGTACACGACGACATTTTGAAAAGTGAGTATCATGATATCGTTGATAAAAGAGAAGTGGATAAAACTTATTATGGTAGACCTGGATAAGCTACCGAATGTTATTAAGCAGCTGGATAAATTAAACATGAATAAAATACACTTTTTAAAAGAAAAACACAGCATAGAAAGCTATTGATATAAAGTAGACTCACAACTTCGAGTCATAAAAAATATATTTTGCAAGCTAAACCTCTCTTAATTATTTAACATAAATTAAAAAATCTTAATATGAATAAAGTGAGCGGTTTTATATGCTAATGGAAATTAGTCTTTTTTGAGTTTTTACAAAAATAAAGGAGAATCAGACAAAACTCGTTGAATTAAGAATTATATATTTAATTCTATTATCATGTTTAAATGTGATAGTAGATTAATATGTTTTTTTTTTAATTTGAACTAATTTGACATGTTTTAGTTTCGAATTTGTATAAAAATGAGATTTTTAACTACTAGCCAAATTCATTTGATGCATTCCGCACACATGTTTACGATGCACAGCGGGACAAAATCAAGTTTTTCGTGCCAAAATCATTTTCGTAGTTTTTTTGTTGGAATAGCTATATTTATATATAAAATGCATAATTAAAGTAATAAACATGTAATTATATAATATAAAAAAAAATATTAAAAAAATTAAATTTTGGTGAAAAATACGAAATATTTTTAATGGACAAGACAATTTTTATCAGCGTAAACATCAAAAATATTACTTTTCAATGCATGTATTTGTCATAAAATAACTTTTTTAGATATTTATTTACAGAACTTATATATTATAACAGTAATGAAAGATTTTGTAGGTATTCTTTGTGTACAAAACATCTTTTTTTCATGTTCAGTATTTCTCATCAACTGACCATTAACCCGAAGACCAATGTTTTGTTATAACTTTTTTTATTGCAAAAAGTAGCAAAATATTTATGGTGCATGGCTATTTACATACATTTAGCATGAGATTTACATAATCAAATGTTTGGAGGATATTCGAGGATAGTTTATCTGATACCTAATAGTAAAGGTTAGTAGCAAAAAAAATATCGAAAACTGTCCGTTTTCGATGCATAAAAACTAATGCTTACAATTACGTTAAATTGTTTTTAAAAGTCTGAGCGAAAAAAACATTGTTAATTAAAATATTATATTTTAAAATGAAAGTCAATAAAGTTAATTTAAAACGATAGTAGGGTAAGAAAGTTAATAAACAAAAAATTCAAAATAGCGTTTTGGAACACATGTCAAATTAACGTGTAAATAACCGCATAAATAATGTTTTTTTAACTAGATATTTCCTCTAATAAACATGTCTTCACCATTATGAGAAATTTTCACCGTGCAATGCCGACATTGATTTTGGCACACTCTGTCCCACTGTGCGATGTAGAAATAAAACTAAAAATGGTAGCTTTTTAGATAAATAAATTATCAATAAGTACTCTACATCTTAATATTTATACTCGTGTGGCTAGGTTTTTAAAATGGTTAAATTGTATTGTGTTTCAACTTAATGCTTCAATACTTTTGAATCAAAAAATTCAAATGGATCTCAAATACTACGATTTACCGAGATCAGAAAGTGTATAAAAAACCAATATGAAGTTGTTTCTAGCAAGTTTAAAGAAAGAGTAAGAAAATACAAACAACTTACCAGACATTATTACTCCAGTTGAACAATTTAAAAAAAGATGCAAAAAATACGCACTAACTAAAAAAAACAAACTTGAATCATACAAAAACCTAAGTGATATGCTGAAACATGTACATATCAGCAAAGATAAAATTATCATTATAAAAACTATAAAAGGAATTTTAATATATATATGTTCATAAATAAAACTTTTCAAAATGTTAAAATTGTTTTCATATCAAAAAGATTACAGTGGGCATAAACTTTAATAAGTTTTTAATAAATTTTTGTACTGGTTTTAACTAGGAAGCGGCGATGTAATCGAACAAATGTCATCGTTTAACGATAAGCTTAACGGTATGTTTAACGAATAGTTTTACAATAAGTAATAGTTTAACGATAAGTTTAACGAATGTCATCGTTTAACGATAAGTCGACTAATCGGTTAATAAAAAAAATGTATCTGAACGATTAACGATGTATTATATAAAAAATATTATATAAAATAGTATAAAATTACTTACATTAGTTGTTATTCGATTTACGATTATGTTTTTACCGGTGCCTGTATATTTTACATGAGAAAAAGTAAATAAATTGTCTTAATGTAATGATAATCGTAAAATTAAAAAGACAGTCTAATGTGTTATTTATCGTTAAATTAAATCAGTGTCACGAAATGACTTCTAATATAAACCTCGTGACCCTAGAAAATCCTTTTGGGTTATGATAGTAGGGATATATGGGAGTGTATTAAAAGTGATTTTGAAATCTTTTGTCATCGAAGAAAAATTGATTTGAAGTTTTTTGTGAAGTCAAAGCAAGTAAAAAGCCTAATTTAAGGCAAGAATTTGTTATATTTTGTCATAAAGGTTGCAAATAGAGATATTGTTTACATTTTTACACTTCCCTCTTTGCCTGATTATCAAAAAATTAAAGTTCGGCCAACAACAAGAGAATCAGTTTGTGATTGCTTGATCTGTTGTGTTATGAAAGCAAGTTTCAAAAGCCCAGAACCAGTCAAGCCAACTAACTCAACCAATCCACCAAAAGAACTGCCAGCTGTTGAAAAACGATGTTTTTCAACAGCTGTATGCTTTTCACTGATTGGAAGAGGTATTCCTCATGTCTGCACCAAAGGAATGCTTAAACAAAACTTACTTGAAGTTGCAACTAAAGATGAAAAAGCTGCTCAGAGGGTGGGTGCTACAGTGATTGCCAACAAGACACTATCTCCTCATGGCACATTTCGCCTTAGCCAAGGATTGGAAAGAAATCTTTCAGTGACTCCAGGTATAAATACTCTGACTAAAAATCAATCTTTTAGCATTTTTTAAATGAATGTTGATGAAAGAAATAATTTTAGGATCTTCAAGGCAAAGAAAACTTTTTCCACCAACATCCACTTTGACTGCTCAACAGCTTTTACAAGTTCAAAATCAGACTGGCCTGTCTAACAGAGGAATGAACAAGCTTGTTTCAACTCTCAACCAAATTACTCTACATCGCCTGGTTAAGAAAAACTTTTGGGAAAAGTTCGAATCACTTAGAAAGCATATTTCTGATTTTTTTTGTCACCTGCGACATTATAAACACAACCAAAACTGACAGCCAGGAGTCCAAGATATTACTTGTGCACTGCAAAGATCTGAGAATCACTGTCGGTGTGAAACGCCAATTGTTGGTAGCTGTTTAAGAAAATCAACCTGAAAAGTATGGTAATGTGAAACAAATTCTTGACAAATTGTGCCTCGAAAGGATTTCTTTTGTGTTGTCATGTGACATGAAACTTGCTAACATCATCATACACAGGCTTCTAAGTTGCAGGTGGTCAAAAAAAAAGAGCACGGGACTTTCTAAATGTTGTACATTAGTCTGCTATTAGATTGCCAGATGATACACTCATCTTAGACTTCTTTCCACCAATGGAACTTCACCTTCTACTTGGCATTGTCAATTACCTCTTCAAGAATCTCTGTTTGTTATGGCAAAATGCAACAAAGTGGCCAAAGATGATGAACATTCAACAACAGACATTTCATATGGGACAGTTTGCTGAAAATGATTGCAGAAAGCTTTTAAGAAAAGTTGACAAGCTTCAACAACTTGCAGAGGCAAATTCTTGTTTCTTGGCATTGCCATTCATTGATACATTCCGAAAGTTTGATGCAGTTGTTCTTGTCTGTTTTGGAAATACACTTCAACAGAACTACTGTGAACTAATTGAGAAACTCCGGGACTCTAACCTCAAGCTTCCAAATACAAGCATCACTCCCAAAGTACATGCAGTCTTCTTTCATGTTCCCCAGTTTATCAACCGGCATAACCGGTATTCAGAACAAGCAACAGAGTCGCTGCATCACAACTTCAATAATCATTGTCAACATTTCAAAAGGCCTAGCAACCACCCAGACTACCCAAAGAATCTTCTTAGCTGTTTGATCGATTGCAACAGCAAACATTCATTTTGATGTCATTACTTGAAAGAAAGAGAGAGAATTACATTTTTTTATGTGTGCTATATGTCAGAATCTATATATAAATCTAGATCTTTGTTGAATTAAGATGGTAATTTTGGTCATTCAGAAAAAATATTGAAGTTTTTAATGAAAGTCAGACTTTCATAGCTAAAAATCAATTTATTGCTTTATTTCCTAAAGAAATTGTAATGTTAATGTGTTTTTTTTGTCAATATTTGGTTGCAAATGGAGTGTTTTGATACACAGAATGAATAAATAAATGTCAAATTTTTTTAATGGAGACTTCTATGAAATTTAAAGTCATTATTTAGAGCAGTGATAATAGAAAACTTTGATTGGATTTTTCTTCCACGGACAAAAGATTTCAAAATCACTTCTAATACACTCCTATATATCCCCATTATCACACCCCAAAAGGATTTTCTAGGGTCACGAGGTTCATATTAGGTTCATTTCGTGACACTGTGAAATATATCGTTTAATATATTGTTAATCATGAATCGTTAACTTAAATGCCATATAAAAAAAACACATTAACAAGACACTTATTAAGTTGGAAGTCCTCGCTAAACAAAAGTATTAAACATTTGAAACTAAATCAAGTCACAGAAGTATTAAACATTTGTAACTAAATCAAGTCACAGAAGTATTAAACATTTGAAACTAAATCAAGTCACAGAAGTATTAAACATTTGTAACTCAATCGCAAATCGCAGAAGTATTAAACATTTGAAACTAAATCAAATTACAGAAGTCACAAACATTTGAAATTAAATCATTAAAAAAAAATAAAGCAACTGGTGCCAATGACATAAATGGTAATATAGTTATAGACTGTTTTGAATAACTAAAAGATATTCTCTTTAAAGTTTTGAAAACGTCAATACATCAAGGAATTTTTCCTGATCAATTGAAAACCGCAAAAGTTACACCGATTTTTAAAGAAGGTGATAGAACTTATATTAGCTATCAACCTACTTCTGTTTTTTGCATTTTAGAAAAAAGTGATGTATATTAGAGAATAACCTATTATATAGTAACCAATTTGGTTTCAAAAAACACAGTTCTACTGAACATGCAATCATTCAATGTGTGCGTGAGTTATCAAATTCTTTGAGAATTCCCAATACACACTTGGTAATTTTATTGACCTTTCAAAGGCATTTAATACAGTTGATCATACAATCTTACTTCATAAACTTAAGTACTATGAAACAAATAACAGAGTAATAAAGTGGTTCGAAAGTTATTTTGTCAAACCGGAAACATTATGTTTCCGGTAATGATGTTTATCAAAAGGATTTATTACATATAACCTGTGGTGTTCCGCAAGACTCTATATTAGAACCACTTCTTTTCTTAGTTTAGATTAATGACTTAAAAAAAGCCTCAAATCTACTTAATATTATTTTTGCGGACGACACTAACCTATTTTTTTCTAATAATGATATTTGTAAACTTTTTTTCTACAAAGAATGACGAGCTTAAAAACATTTCTACCTGTTTCAAATGTAACACAAATTAATGATAAATATTAATTAAACTAACTCTATTATTTTCCATTCGCTTGAAAAAAGCGTTATCTAACCGTAAAACTGCCTTCAATTTTTATTGACTAAATTGAGATTAAAAGAGATTGCGTTCTAAAGTAAGAGACTGTGTTCTAAAGTAAGAGACTGTTTATAAAGTATTAGGAGTTCTCCTGGATGAACACATTACATGGAAATATCACATTTATTACATTTGTACCAAAATTTCTAAAAATATTGAATATAAATATTGCCTGGGGAAATATTTCTATCCTCTCTTTTTTTCTAAAATTTTAGAAAGAATTTTGTACAACAGAATATACAATCACCTTTTATCAAACAAATTATTATATAACATGCAATATGGATTTTAAAAAAATAATTCAACAGAGCATGCTATTATTCAGTTTACAAGAAATATATCAGACTCATTTAACAATTCTAAATTCACATTGGGAATATTTATTGATTTAGCAAAAGCGTTTGATACCATTGATCATAAAATTCTTGCTAAAAAATTAAAATATTATGCTATAACAGCCAGTGTTTTAAAATGGTTAAAAAGTTATTTAAATAATCGTAAACAATTTGTTAACGCCGATGAAACATTTTCATTAAATTTGTTAAACATTATATGCGGAGTTAAATATTACATGCGGATGTTAAATATTACATGCATATTAGGACCTCTTCTTTTCCTTATTTATATTATTGATCTATACAAAGCCTCGGATTTAATAACAATTATGTTTGCTGATGACACTAATTTATTTATGTCTTACAAAAGCATTCCTATATACTCTATTTGATACTTTATTTCATTACGTGAACATCAAGTTAATCAAAATATCTGACTGGTTTAAGACTAACAAATTATCTCTTAACATTAATAAAACTAAATGGGTTCTTTTCCATCCTCTTATCAAAAAACATAAACTGCCATTTAACATGCCCCATCTTGTTATTGACAATATACAAATTAAACAAGTAACAGTAACCAACTTTCTAGCTGTTTGTATAGATGAAAATCTTACATGGAAAAATCACATTAAAAACTTATCAAGAAAAATTTTAAAACGTATAGGAATATTGTACAAAGCAAGAAAAGTTTTAAATAAACATACTTTAGTACAATTATATCACTCATTTATTCACATTAACTAATTTTGTCGCATAAACTATGCAAACATTGCTTGGGGCGGTACAAATAAAAATAAACTTTAACATCTTTATTGTCAGCAGAAGCATGTAGCACGTCTTATATATTTTAAAGCCCGTTATTTTTTTATTTATTTAATTGCTGCGGTGAGCAAATGCTCACTGAGTGGTAATCTACTTTAGCAGCAAGTTTAAAAACCACAATTTGAAATTTTAATTCACATGATAAAGTTCATCAAAACTTTTTTTAAAGTTTAACACTGACTTATTAAGTTCGACATCAAACAAATTGAAATAACACGATTGGAAAAAAAAATTCTTTCTACTTGAGTGTCTACAGATCTCAGAAGTATACCTATGATTGTGGATATAGTCATGAACACTTCCGGCTGGTCCAGTTGGTCGACAAAAGCTCCTTAGGGAAGATACTATATTTAGCTGATAAGAACTATCAAGACATTTAAAAAAGTTAATCAAATCACTTCCTTTCTTCTCATAGATAAGGTTGTTAAATTAAGTCTATTTAGTCTTTCCTAATAAAGAGGCTTTGAATATCCTGGAATAAGTCTTGTTGCTTTATGTTGTACTCCTTCAACAAGATTAATGTATTTTTTTAAAAATGGATTCCAAATAGAAGACGCATATTCTAGATGAGGGCGTACTAGCGAAACATATAACAATTTACGTATATCAGGATTTAAAAATGAAAATGTGTGTCGGATAAAACCTAAAACTCTATTTGCTTTAGAAACACACGCAGATATATGATGACCATATTTCAGATTGCTTTTAAACATGATACCAAGATCATTTACACAATCCACAGTACTCAATTGATAATCAGAAATGTAACATTTATTGATATTTTTATTTAATTTATTACTTATATTGGCATGCATCATTTTACATTTTTCTATATTTAATTGCATACTCCAGTCATTGCACCAATTAAAAATAGAGTTTGTGTCATTCTGTAGATCATTACTATTGTTATCACGGATTATATTTTTTAACTTATCCGGAAAATCATTGATATAAATTAAAAACAAAGTTGGTCCCAGAACAGAGCCTTGAAATGTATGGGCTCTTTGGGCTAATGTTTTATCTGGGTTAATGAATATATCCTTCAAACTCAAATTTTCTCGTGAGCGTAATTCCTTTGCTGCCGCAAGTATAGTATTTTTTGTTCCTTGTCCTTAAAGCGTACTAAAGTTTGAGCAGGTTTTTGACTAACAATTTTTTTTTAAATTTTCTCTGAAAGACCGGAGAATTTGGTTTTCCGATCGTGTTAAATATCTCTTCCACAACATTAAAATCATTAGCTTGTTATTCCAAATCGGTTGTTGCATCAGATTTTGTTACCAGATTGTTTGTTGCATCAGGTTCTGTTACCAGATCGGTTGTTGCATCAGATTTTGTTACACCAAATATTATTATATTAGCTTCCTTATTTTTTCGTTCATTTTGTTCTAAAAATTTTGTTATACTCATGCCAAGCCTCTATTACTTGAAATAAAAGTTTTTAATATATATGACCTTAATATTTTTAATATTCTTTGTTTTATGTTTAAATTTTCTTTCCATATTTTGTATTCATCAAAAGATAAAAATAAATACATTTTACGCAAAGATAATTTTATTAAGCAGCCCATTTTTCAAACAAATCTTTTTAAATTTTGTATGGATTATCGCGGACTATTCTTATGGAATAAAACAGTTTTAAAAAATTTTATTGAGGATTTTATTCATCAAAGTAACTATTTTTCTTTTAAACGAATCTTTACAGAACTTTTCGCATTCACTTAGAACATTCTAGTATTTTCGATAACATTTCAGATTATTCTTGATTTTGAAAATGTTTTGGAAGGTTCCAGAATGTTTCAAAAATTTGTAAAGTGTTTTGAAATGTTTCAGAATTTTTTGGAGAGTGTCTAAATGTTTTGGTAAACTCCAGAATGTTTTCTATCACAATGCTCTTAAACAAACCTGAATATTCTGGAGCTTCCTTGAATAGTATGAAACCTGTTTGAACCTTTTGCAACAATCCAGAGTATATTGGAAATCTGTTTAAAACCTTACAGAATCTTCTGGATTTTTCCTTCCTTTTGAAACCATCCAACGTTAGGCAACAGTTTTTTATAATAAAAATTTCATGTTTTTTGTGATTTGAAAGTTTATGATAAGATGAGCAATTTCATTAAAGTTACATCGGTAGGCGGAGGAGGGTGTTAGAGTTGTTATATAAAAAAAAATTTCATACTTGTCATTACAAGGGTAATATATACTAGAAAAGTTTTCAGTTGTTGAGATTCTGAGCAATTTTATATTTTTTAACAAGTCTACCCTGCATCCCTCACAATACTAAACATCAAATCTTCACTGGTTCAGACTAGGGTTTGTAATCCAGTGCTATATTTTCAATTCCGGGATTTTGAGATTACATTTATTTCCCGAGATCCCGGGAATTCTAAATACCTGTTTTTTGAAAAATTTTAACATATTATTCAAGTAAAACTTAATAAAATTAATAACACATTCAAAATATGTTAAAAAAAAACTATTTATTAAATTACTAGGAAATTCTTTTTTATTTTACTATACATACTTAATTATTAAATTATAAAGGACTAGTTGTTTTTATAAATATAATGTAAATATTTGGTTGTTTTTGATTATTTTTAAAATACGTTTTGAGGAAGCAGAGCGTAAACAAATTAGCATCCCTACGGCAAAGAGCCTCAACTGTTGCTTTAACTGGGACTAGCGCATTAAAAATAGATACAGTTTTAATCTCATTACTATATAAAACCAAAGATTCACCTTCCGGTAAACTTAAGTCTATTAATGTCTTTTGTATACAATTTTTTAACAAATAGACGCGTTTAAGCAATAACAAAAGACTGTTCCAACTAGTCTTGCAGTCTTTTATTAGAATTGTTTGCTTACCAAATTTAGCCGCCACACACTTCTGCAAAATATCGGGGTTTTTTGGTGATTGTTTGAACATTACTATTAATTTTTTACCTTTTTGATGACTGGACCACAAGTTATCTTAGTAACATTGATTTGGTTTCCTCGATGCTTGTGACTAGCATCGAGATCAATCAATTCATTGTTTGATCTCGAGGAAAGTATGGAAACGTATGGTGCGTATGGAAATCTTTCGTTGAGCCACCTCCATTTTTTAAAATCTTTTTTTAGCCAGGATACTTATATATGCTGTCTGCCTTTTTTCTTTTTGTAAGATATGTTTCCAAACCGTAAAATCACTTTTTCTTATTATTTAAGAAAATTTACATTTCAAATAACCAGCAATTTTAATTTACTTAAAACAAGTACTATAAAATTGTCACAATCAAATAACGAATATTCGAGATAAGAAACTTAAATAAATGCGACTAAGCACAATCCAATTTCAATTATTATAATCCAATTATTCAATAACATAATTGCAAGAATTTCGAATTTTTAAAGTTCGAATTTGATTGCAATCAAACGAAAAAATAATAATTCGGGAATTTTCAATATGAAAATAGTCAAATTTTCAACCGAAGAAATTTTAATTTAAAATGTTCAACTGAAAACAATTAAAAACAAGATCCCGGAATTAAATGCTTAATCCCAGGATTTCGGGATTGTTAAAAACCGCGGATTCCCGGGATTTCGGGATCCCGGGATTCCCAACCCTAGTTCACATCATCATCAAACGGAACTTTTTTCCTTACTTTTTTCATTATCAATATAACTTTTTTTGGCTTTATCAATAAAAAATTTTACAATATTATTAACGTAAAAGATGACTGGAACAAGTAGAAGACGATAGCCGTATTACCTTGTCCTGGTAATGTCATTTATATTTTACAATCAATTTCAATGAAATGATCAAGCAAATTTAACAAAACTATAACAATTATAAAGTAACCAAAATTAATAAAGTATTTACAATGCAATATAAATAAAACATTTATAATTTACAATCAATATTAATAAAGATTTTTGGTTTGATAGTGAAAGATTTAACAATAAAAAAAGGTATTAAAACAATAAACAAAGATATTATATACAAAAAAAATTTTCAGGATGTGTAAAACTCTGAAAAGAAGAAAATGTTTCAATAATGTTGAGGTCAAGTAAGCATTCAAGTAGCATTTAAAATGTTGGGTCAGGTTTTTCATTTTTGTTTTGTTTGTGAGAAATGAGTTTCTCACCTATGGTGAGACTCTCAGTTAGATATTAGGAATTTAAATCGTAAAGTTTTTAAAATATACTGCTTCTAGAATGTTTTATTTGATATCTGTGATCAATTAATGGAATTAATTACATAAAATGTTTAAATTAAATCATTTTTTTAGTTTAACGCGAATTGAGGGATACTTTTCTAGTAAATCTTAAGAACTTTCAGTTCATTCATTATTTTATCTATTTGCATTTGGTAATTTACAGTTTTTTTTTATTTTTTATGCACTCCAAGTTTAAATTGGTAAACACGAAGCAATATTTCTATAACTGTATTCACATACAAATGCAAAATAGAAATTTTTGAAACATGTCTGATTTAAAATTTATAGTTATACAATTCCAATGTTTTAAGATGTTTTATATTTTATTAACTTAATGTTATCTTTTCTATTAATATGCTTATCTAGTAGTAACCATAGCAATTCAATACGCTTATCTAGTTTTTAATTTAGTTTTGCCAAATAAAACATTTGGAAGTTTTAATGGTAATGTGTCTGAATTAGATAGTTGTTAGAAAAGATTATTTACTTTGCCAATGTTCAAAAAAAGCTTGTTGGCTTTGTTTCCGATTGTTTAGGTAGCGATTAATTTTTAAATTTTTTTCTTTTTAAATTTTGACTTATTTTTTATTTTTTGTTCCGTAACTGCAACGTTTTTATAGAAGAATCTTGTGCTCTACTGTATTAAAAGCCTTTAACAGACTTATTAAAATTCTTAGGGTATATCCATGATTGTTAAACCCATACCATACAACCGATTTCATTAATTAAACATTACTGCTGTATGTTTAGTTAATTAGCTTTTTTTAAATCCGTATTTGTTCATATAAAAAATGTTATGTTTTTAGGGACATGTAAAAGGTCTATTATATAATATGCGCTTTAATATTTTTGAAAAGCATCGGAGCATTGAGATGGATCTATAGTTTAATAAAGAAGAATCATCTTTGCTCTTAAATATTGAAACTACGCGTGGTAGTTTTTTAGTGCAAATCTTTTAATGGGAATTAAAAATATGCAATAAAAGATATTTAATAGTGTCATAACCTCTTTAACAATCTGAGACTTTATGTCATTACACTGTAAATCTAAATGGTTCTTTGAGAGTTCTTTGACGCACCAAATGGTTCTTTAAGTTCATTTGGGGTTCTTTAATTAGCTAACAGGTTCTTCGCGCAGTTGTATGGTTCTTGTAAACTTTTTTATCAAATTTCAGAATTTCGATGAGGTTCTTCGTTATTTAAAACCTTTTATAAGGGTTCTTCATATATCTCGCGTGCATATTGGAGTTTAACGCTTAATGGTATTTTGTAAAAAGCATAAAAAACAATTAGAATCTGATTTAAAATTATTTAAATTTAAAGTGTTTGTTGGTTTTTGGTATGGCAGAACATTTAAATTGGAGTGTAGAAGATGTCTGCAGATATTTAGAATTAAAAGGACTGCCAGAATTGAGACAGAAAATTACTGGTTTGATTGTTGTTTTAAGTTTTTTATTAAATAATATATTAATAGATAAAATAAATTATTTTATAACTATTTTTGAACTTCAATTTTTTTTTTAGTCAAGTCATTTTCAACTTAAATTTAAGTAAAATATTTTGGAGTGGCAGCAAGCAGTAATATTATATGCTTTACTTGTTTCACATGCGGTATACATAAGTATTCTATGCAAAAATATTTAGATCATTTGTACATTATGCATGAGCATACAGCTGGTTATCTTGCAGTATGTAATATTGATGGTTGCCCAGTATCCTATAAATCTGTAAAATATTTGCGTCAGCATATTCGAATTAAACATACTACAATTTACTATTCATATATATTCTCAACAAACGTCTGCAATACTTCAACTGCTGAAATATTAGAAAATGAATATTTAGAAAACTGCGATGATCAAAACAACGGATATGAATGTGCAACATTCAGTTGTTTTCAACAATGCAACTATCAGTTGTTTTCATTCTGAATCAGAATCTGATTCACCTGATTTGTCTATGTCATTAGACAAGTTGCTAGGCACCTTGCAGCAGCATTTTGCTCTGTTTATTGTCGGAATAGCTGAAAACCATTCTGTACCATCTGTCGTGCAAATTGATTTGTCTAATGAAGTCCAATCATTGCTAACTTATTACAACAATAATTTTTGTAGTATTATAAAACAGGAATTAGGCAACAGCTTAGTATCTAATGAAAATTTACAAAATTTGCTAAACAATGAATTGATTTTAGATAAAGTTTTATCAGTTGTTAACTCCAGCAAAAAAATTATTGCCTTTAGTAAAACCAATTTAGGACTTATTTTGCCACTTAAAATAAATTTGTGTATTAAAGATGATATTTTAGATGAAAATGATTTTTGTGTAGAATCAATAGTAATTGATCATCAAAATGGTTTACCTAAAAGTGCTATTATTGGAAATGCTTTTGGTGATACAATTTTTAATAATGATAATAACACAATCACTAAAGAGTCTTTTCAATACATTCCAATTTTACCGCTGCTTAAACAGTTAATTGAAAAAGAGGAAATATGGAATTCTATAAAACGAAAATTAGAGAATGATTTGTCTGCGAAAACAAATTTGCTTTATTCATATTCAGATGGTTTTATTTGCAAGCACCATAACATTTTTAATCACAAGTATGCTTTAAGACTTCATTTGTATATCGATGAATTTGAGGTATGCAATCCGATTGGAGCTCATCGTAAAGTACATAAAATATGTGCATTTTACTTTTTCCTGGGTAACATTGAAGATAAATATATATCAAGACTTCAAAATATATACTTATGCATTCTTGTGAAAGAAAAACTAATTAAAGAACATAAAACATACAAGGATGTTTTAAAACCTTTCATTCAAGATTTAAAAAAATTACAAAATGAAGGCATATTAGTTATGGTTGATGGCCAACAAATACGATTATATGGTGGCTTAGCAACAATCTCTGATGATAACCTTTCAGCCCATGCACTAACTGGTTTTCGTCGTGTTTTTAATTCTGGTTTTTTTTGTCGTCAGTGTATGACTTCATATATTAACAAAACTAAAATATTTTCTGAGCTTGATGCAACACTTCGTACTGATGAAATCCATCAGTATCACTTGGCTGCTATTTCAGGCCATGGTCAGATTTCATCAAGTATGTACGGTGTTGAAAGACGTTGTCCTTTTTTAAACTTATCATATTTTAAAGTCATGCAATCGTTTCCACCAGACATAATGCATGACATGCTGGAAGGTACAACTCCTCGATTAATTAGTCTATTGTTGTTGAAACTCAAAGAAGATAAGTTAATTGAAATTGATCAGGTGAATATCGAGCCTAATATATTTGAAATATAGAAAACACAGAAATGACAGATTGAATAAACCAGTTCCATTTGTTGTACGCTCTGCTACTTCTATTAATTTTATTGGATCAGCTTCACAAAAATGTTGTATGTTTCGTTTGTTATCATTTATGATAGGGAATCGTATACCAATGTCTAACAAATATTGGTTGTTGTATTTACAGCTTAGAGAAATAGCTGATTATGTGTTTGCTCCAAAAATTTCGTAATCTGTGTTAACGTTTCTGCAATTTTTTAGTGGAGCAGTTTTTGCACAATTTTTCTGAACTTTTTCCAGACAATTTTACTGAACTTTTTCCAGACAATTTTACACCCAAATTTCATTTCATGCTCCATTATGCTTGTCTTATTAATGATTATGGGCCACTGCGTTATTTATGGTGTATGCGTTTTGAAGCAAAACACTTGTATTTCAAAAAATTAGCTTCTTCGATTAGAAATTTTAAAAATATTGCCTATTCGCTTGCAAAACGACACCAGTTACGGCAGTGTTGGGAGATGACATCCTCAGATTTCTTCAAAGAATATGAGAAAACTAATAATCTTTGTTCCATTATGTTTGAAAGTTTAGCAGCTTCTATTCAAGAAAAACTAGTAAGTTTTTTTGTTTATAGTATGACTGATAAGAAAGAAACTATTTGGAAGTGTAGCAGCTTGCTTATAAATGGAATCCAATTTCATGTTCATGATACAGTGATTCTAGCTTTACTACATGTGGAAGAAATACCATTATTTTTTAAAATCTATCATATTATAAGATTTCGTCATCACTGGGTGTTTTGTGGTAAGTTGCTTATTTGTGATAAATACTCTGCTCACTTGCATGCCTTCAGAGTTGTGGAAGAAGAAGATTTGACAATATGCTTACCAGCAGATGTTCTTGATCACCAATTGATAGACACATATGTTTTGCAGGATGGGTGCTGTTATATTACACTCAGATACAGTTGTTTTTTATAGAATCTCTTTAGATTTTTATTATAACAATGTTGTAGTTAACTTGATAGCATTATTTGAATAAATTGTTTTCTTGTTGAAATGTGCAAATATTTAGCTTTATTTATTATTAATTAAAATAAAATAAAAAATTTTGTGTGTTATATTTATGAGGGCTGCCGCGTCTTTAGCTGATTAAATATTTTATTGCATTAATTAATTTAAAATCTGAACATTTACCCTTTCACAATTTTTGTAAGTATTTTATTATAGAGGAAGAAATTGATAGAAAAACGCTGGTGTCTTTAACTGAGACAATGGTGGCCAGTTTACGTCAGACAATTCGACGACAAGTAGTACTCATTGAAATTATAAGGCATCTTATAACTTCACATGAACAGCAAGTAAGCTCTTAGTGAACAAATTTTTATTTTAGCTTATATATTACTTTTTAATTTTTCTGATATATATCACTCTTAAATATTAGTTGTAAAAGGTTTTGTTTTGTTTTTTACAAAAAGAAAATGTAATTAGAGTACGCAGTAATTAAAATAATATATCAATTAGTGCTATAGAAAATGGTGTTTTAAATACATCAATAACATCCCTAATATCTTGCGATGGAGATGTTAGTATGATTGCTGGAGTGTCCCAAAGTATGAAACCATGGCCAGTGTGTTATCAACTACCCATTTTGCCTACATCAGTAAATGCAGCTTTGGATGCCAAAGATCATTGTTTTCTTAACTTGAATCGTAGCAAATGTAGGAATCAGCTTTTACAATGTCTTTATGATGATATCAGCAGATACACCATGTAAGTTACATTATGTAAAACTTAAATTTCATTTGGTTATACAAAACTTGTTTTTATAAATAAATGTAATTTATGTATAATATTATAATACATATGTATAATCTAAAAATTATTTAAAATATATATTTGAAGATTTTTGTATAGGTATCCATCAGGTGCCCAATACTCAGCTGTACTTGCTGCCATTTGCAGTAGGTATCCACACTTAAGTGACTTCCCATCAAAAAATACTTCTTCTTCTTATAGAAATGTTGTTTGTGTAAGTTTCTATATAATGCTTTTGTTGCTACTCATGTTATGAGTATGTTTATTTTTGATTACATCCCTATTTTTTATATGTATTATATATGTATTATTTATATTTATATTTCTAAGTTTATTTATATTTCAATTTGTAAACTGAAATTTAATTTCAAAAATAGATAAAATATTAAACACTTAAACACACACATATTTATATGTATATTAAATTGGTACCCAACACTATTAGAAAGCTTAAAGAACAAGTTTAAAAAAGAAAGAGCTCCTTTAATCCATTTGTCTGTTGTTGCTGAACATAAGAAAAAATTTGGTCAACAAGGTAGAGGTCGAAAAAGGAAGGAAGATGCTGTTAGTGATAACCAATCGTGTCCTAGGAAAAATAGAGAATTGGTAGGAATATTTTTTGCTTTAAGCATGCATTTAGTTTTTTCACAAATAAAAAGAAAGATTTATTTAAAAATAAAGTTTCTATTTTTAAAACATTTTTTGATTAAAGCCAAACAAACTTCCTATTGGGGAGGATGAAACGACTGTTGTAAAACATCATGATGACATGAAAATAGAATGCAATAAGCTCCGGCCAGACATTAACGTGCTGTTGGATCGCCAGCAACGTACTTGTGCTGCTCGTGCAAAGGATTTTAATTCTGTTTTCAGTAAAGCAGATTTAAAATCTACTTATCCTTGGCTCTCTATTGCTAGATTGGTTTGTTTTTATTAGCATAATATTTTACATAAAAATTCTTCTTATTACTATTTTTAAAGTTATAAATTAGTTACTTATTGTATTATTATCGTACTTTTTTTATTCTCTTTGAATAAAGTTTTATCTCAAAATACTTTTGGCAGTCTGACAAAAATAACTTTTTTAATTTATATAAATTGATACTTTTAAACGTGTTATATATAGGGTAAACAATCAATTAATTAGTACTCACTTTTTCAAATAGATAATAATTTTATCGGAATTCTAAAAGAGAGCGATTTATGCTCTTAGATGATTTATATCTAACCCATTTTGTACTTCATTTGGGTTTTTATTAGAAAAAAGTTGTTTTTATATAATAAATATGAATAAATAATAGATAAGTTGATATTATAGCATATTGGTCCCTAAAATACATTTATAGTATAGTAGTTTAAATTTAAAACTTTGTTGAATGTCTTAAACACTAAATAAATGGTTGCAATTTTAATATTATATATATGTATTTTTTTTTAAGTTTCTAAATGAAATGAGATTAAGATTTGCCAAAGATCTTGACAAACAACTCCACCAATGTATAGGTGGAATGGCTGACAAAATTATGCAACTAGTAAAATCAAAGCATAAAGATGATATAGTAAATGTAATTTCTGCAGAAATTGAGTGTGAAATTGATGACTCCAAGAAGAAAGGTAATGTTGAATATTTGTGTTTCAATATTTTTTTAAATGTGTATTAAGTACAATGTAAAGTAAAAGTAAATTAAATTGCATCTGATTTCAATTACTATTAGTAGTTGCACATGGCCTTATACAACCCTTGGAATTAGGATTTACATTCGGCAATGGTGACCTAACTGCCAATATGTTTTTGAGGTCATAGAGTTTTTGCTGATTGTTTCGAATTTTTTACTAGACTTTTTTTTATATTGTTTTATAATTTTTTACTAGACTTTTTCGTCAGTGTATTAATGCCATCCAAATAATATGATTTTAAAGCTTTTTCTACCTAATTCTAAGGGCTGGTCTTGTCGATTTTCTTTTACCATTAACATAATATTTTATAAATGATTTGTTACATTACAGATGCCAACTTAAATGCAGCTATTATACTTTTACCAAGATTGTTCAAAGAATCTATTGACTGCTTGGTTACGTTTGACAACCAACCAGTGCAGAGTACGCCAACTATCAAAGTGCCAAAAAAACAAAGGCTACTTACAAAAGAATGTTGTGTTATGTTGGATGGTTGCAACATAATAGAGCATTGCAGCGATGTTGATGTTTCGTTAGCTATGTCATGTGTTTTTGCATCTTATTATATATATAATATTCAATATCCAGCGCAATTGAAGAACACGTTGTTGTTTTATGAACATATTGTTTATGGATTGTCTTCTAAAGAATCACCAGTGACTATAACGAGAATGGCAAATACTTTGAATGAGTAATCAAATTGATTTATTATGCTTTTGAAATTATATATTTGCCTTGTTAATAATTCAACTTTTTTTACCCCCAAAATATATTGTTTATGTTATTATGGAGTGCTTTTACATTTATTTTATATTTATTTATTTATTACAAATATTTACAATATATTATAAAATTGTATTTAAACTGTTATAGTAAAAAAGTATCTATGCTATATTTTATATTAAATATAAAACATTTCTTTAAACGTTGTTTTTCTCCGGATAAATAAAATAAAATGGTTAATAGAAATAAAAACAATATAAATGGATTTATTTATTTTTTATTATTTTTTAACTCTTGTTCAAAAACCAGAGTAAAATAAAATATAAAGTTTTTGTAAAAAGCAAAAATTTATTAAAATAAATTTAATTTACATTATTAAATTAAAAAGGAATTAAATATGATTTTGAAAAAAATTAAAAATAGTTGCTAAAGTAATACCTGTGTCTCTCGGCAAAAATAATAATTATTTCATATAATACATTTAAAATGCCACAAAAGATAACATTATGAAGGCAATTTATGCGAAACTGTGTGAAAGGTTCTTTGAAGAACCTCAACGGTTGCTCAAATATAGCACCCGTGATAGAGTTCTTCGAAGATCCCTAAGTAGTTCTTTAAGGAACCTTATCGGAGGGTTCTTACGAAGAACCAATTTATAAGGTTCTTTAAGGAACCTAAAACGGTGCTCCATTGGCATAACCGCTAAGAACCTTTAAAAGTTCTTCCGAGAACCATTCGGCTTAAGAGTGTAAGACCTGGATTTTTTTTGGATTGTAATGTTTTAAAAACATTTCAAAGCTCATCATGAAATAAGGCAAACCCATCCTTTTCTCAGTAAGCTTTTAATTATGATTTAAGTATGTAGCATACTTCAGATTTGTTTGAAGTTCGTTATTGTTTAGTAACATTGTCAAGAAAGAGTTTATTTCTTAGATAATTACATTTTATGTTTTTAATACAGTTAAACTATTTAATTTTTTTATTCATAATTCCAAATCGCCAATATTCAAGAAGTCACCATTTTTAAAACAAAATAACTGTTTAGTGCGTTCAACATAATAAATGGGCGAATTGGTTGCTTGTAATTAAGGGATTTATGCAGCTTTAGAGAGTGATAATATCAATGTTATCCTTTACATGCTCTGGTTGCTTTTACATCTTTTTTATGCATCATAACCACATATTTTTTTGTATAGCTTAAGTTTCTTTTGGACATAATGGACATGATCATGTGATTAGAAGGTTCAAATCAATAATGTTTTTGAAAATTGAGAGTAAAGTAAAATCAAAATAGTTAGCTAGGACTTGAACGAAACTAAAAATAGGAAATCTTGTTGCCAGTAATAAAAATTATTAAAAAAAAAAAATTTATTAAAACGGTTTTATCCTTATTGTTTGAAAATACTGATTTTAATGGTATGTATTTAACAAATAAAACTACAAAATTTTATAAAATACAGATAGCAACATACTAAACTTTTTTATATAATATGTATATAAATACATATATAAATTTTTCATATTATAAGGCGCCTCCAAATGAATTTTTATTACCAAAGGTATCTTAATTTCTATTTTTTCAAAATTTAGATAAGTATTGTATTTTCAGCGCCATGTAAAAATGTTGTCAGTTAATTTTCATTTTCACACTTTGAAAAGGAACTTAAACGTTATAAGTGAATTTGAATCATAAACTCACTGTAAGTGAATTTGAATTATAATACTGAAAAATTAAATATTAAAAATTATTTGCTGTAACATGGATTGGAAACGGAAATTGTCTGGTTGGCAAAACAAACAAAATAGGGAAAACAGGCAGAAAGAGCAATTTAAAAATCAAAAAACGTTGAACAGCTTTCTGCAAGTTAGGCAAAATGAAGACACTTCTGATAAGATAGTTGAAGAAATCGATACACATGAGCGTGAGTATGATGAATATATTGTAACTGGTGAGAAGTCTGTATCTGAAACTGACGAAACTAACGTTAATGTTGAATTAAATGCTAGCACTAGTACAGCTAATCAAGATGAATGTTTAAATAATGAGGTAGAAAAAAAGTGCTGAGAATATATCTTGCTGTAATGATTTTTGTAATATAATAGTTTCCAAAGGTCCAATACAAACAAATACCCAGTACCCAAAAGACAGTTTGGGTTGATCATTTAACAAAATACATTTTCATCGAAAAACAGCAAATGGTGAATTATTTAAAAGAACCTGGCTTGTATATTCATCCAAAGTAGATCGGGTATTCTGTTTTTGTTGTAAAATATTTAGTAGCGATGAATTTGCCTTAGCCTAAAGGAGGAACAAATGATTGGGGCCACATAACAATAATTTTAAAAAGACATGAGCAAAGTACTGAGCATTTTCACTGCTACGGAAAGTGGATTGAGCTTAAAAAACGGTTTTCTTGTGGTCAAGCCGTTGATTATCTAGCTAATAAATTAGAACATTGGTATGAAGTGCTCAAGCGAATAATCTCAATTATTTTAATGATGGCCTCAGAAAATATTGGATTTAGAGGATCTTCAGACAGAATATTCACCGAAAATAATGGTAAATTTTTTAAAATTGTTGAGTTGTTTTCAAAGTTTGATCCGGTGTTAGTGAAACATGTTAAACGAGCAGTAGAAAATCCATAAAAGCCTTATTACTTGGGAAAAAATATCCAGCAAGAAATTATTTTATTGATCGCTAAAGCTACAAAGGATAATATTTTGGAAATGGTAAAAAATGCAATGTATTTTTCCGTTATTGTAGACTGTACACCTGATGCCAGCCAAAAAGAACAAATGTCAATTGTTCTGTGTTACGTCCACATAACAAAATCAACCGAAGGTAATAATGCTAGTGTGGAAGTTAAAGAAAGTTTTTTGGAATTTATTAACATTTTGGATTCAACCGGAGCGAAGATGACCGAAGAAATAACTTTTTTGACACAAAATGGCTTATCAATTATGAACCTTCGTGGTCAAGGCTACGATAATGGAGTCAATATGCGTGGAAAAATAAACAGTGTTCAGGCTCATATTACAAACATAAATTCAAGGGCTTTCTTCATTGCATGTGTCTGCCACTCCTTAAATTTAGTCGTTGTTGATGCAGTAAAAAGAGCTATTGAAATTTTTTTTTTTTTTTCAACCATCCAAACAATTTACAATTTTTTCTCGAGATCGCCAAAGCGTTGGCATATTTTCATATCCATGTGTTGTAAATTGACAGTGAAATCATTAAGTGATACACAATGGGATGTTAATGCCGTTAGTGCTTTGAAAAGCGGATTGAAAGGCATTTATTCAGCGTTAAAAGAAGTCGTTCAATGGGGAAAAGATGCACTTACACGCACAATAGCTGAATCAATCGCATCAAAATTAGACAGTTTTGAATTTATTTGTGGTGTTTGATTTTTTGATGTACAAAAATTGAAAAACTTTACTTAGGGGAACTGGAACTAGCTGCCTCTGTTTTTACTTTTTAAGCACTGTAACCCTTATGGATTTTTTTGTGTGTTAAAATTAAAATGTAACCTTTTTTATTTTTATCATTATATTTTACCATTTAAAAAATATAACAGTTTCCATAAATTTACAATTAAGTTAATGGCCGGAGCAAGAAGAAGGCATTGATTTGCCTTATCGCCGAGTACCGTGTTACAATTTATAATTTTTACAAAGTCGTTTCAAGAATATATAGTATAAAGAAAAATTTAATGAATGTTTACAAAAAATATATAAAAAATAAAGTAAGATATCGTTTAATACATAATATCATAAATAGATTGGGTAAAAGTAAGAGTGAATATATAAAACTTTATATAAGTTTAATATAAACTTTATATAAAAATATATAAAAGATAAAGTAAGATATCGTTTAATACATAATATCATAAATAGATTGGGTAAAAGTAAAAGTGAATATATAACAACTTTATATACAAATATACACACAAAAAATAAAAAGCGAGAAAATGTGATTTTTGATAATGGAAATTGTCAAAAAATTTTGACCTTTTTTTAATGATTACAAGGAATAATTACCTTGTTTTTCAGTTTTTAAATTATATATCTGATCTATTTTTAAAAGAAAGACTGTATTTAATAAAAACCGTAGAATCTTTTCCACATATAGAATCTTTTCCACAAATAGAATCTTTTCCACAAAAGTGGTCCGCAATTCTGAGTTGAATAAGAATTTTGTTTAGAAAAAGATTTTGGTATCACACAATCTTGTAGCATATTTATGGTGTATTTCTTTAAAATAAGTTTCAAACATTTTGGGGGACATTCCATATTAGCCTTGAAGAATATAAATTTGGGTAACATGCTAAAGTTGCTTTCATTGTAAAAATAATTTTTGGGACCCAATAGAGGCGTCAAAAAAAAAAAAAATAATAATAATAAATGCACCAACTTACCCATGGGTGGGGTAACTGGTGCAAACTATAAAAATATTTTTTCGTTGTTATAGAGTGCCAAATTTATATAAAAAATTGTTCCTTTTTTCATAGTAATTATTATGAGCCAACAAACCCTCTTCAAATATTTGCCAACTAACCTTGATTGCCTTTTTTTAAATATACAGCCCACACATCCTGAAAAGGTAAAAAAAACTTGCAGTAAATTGTAAAACGTTTGTGACTGAAACCTTTATAATTTTTTTTTTTTTATATAAGAACTATTATTTTCTTTGGAAAAAGAAAAAGAAAGAAAAGTTCCAAAATTTTTGTTTTTGTTCAAAAATCATATTAACTGAGATAACTTCAATCCCTATAATAATCAATAGTCAATTGGGATTGTTCCATAAGGTTTCTGGCATTTTCTGATGGAAGGCACTGAAGTTAAACACAGTTCTTTAATTTACCTGATATTTTATTTATCTTTCAAAACTTTGATGCCAAAGGTTTTTCAAAAAGATTTTCATTGATGAATATTTAAAAAATATGTAACTGTTTTTCTTTTATTTAAATATTATCTATAATAGGAGACTTCACGTCATAACAAATTGCAATTCGTTGTTTCAGATAAATTAAAACTATTTTTGTTTTTTCTATTGTTAGTTTATATGATTTTAACCAAAAACATTATTTAACATTCAGTTTATAAAAAGATTTGTGTAGATAGCTGTCATTATCTTTATTAAGGTCTTTAATATAAATGAAAAATAGAAAAAAAAATTGAGTAACAAAAAAAAAAAATCTAAACGTGTTGAAAAATATTAAACTATAAATCCCACTAATATAAACTTATACGATTAAGTCTAGAGAACGGAGCAATAAAGCCATCGTATTAAGTCTCGGGAATGAATTATATTCGCACATCAAACGCATAAGTTTTTAACAATTTTTGTCAATGAATTTTTGTTAATGAAAAAACAACGGTTATTAAACATTACGACCATAAAAACGTATAAATTTAAAAAATGAAGTATAAAGGTATTAAAAAAAAAATTTATGAATAATTTATTAACTTAAATTTTTTTTGTTTTTGATTTTATTTTTTGGTGCCGTCAAAGTATAATATTAATTTTTTTTTGTACTTTTATGGCTCCCTTGAGCCCGGAGATTGCCGGTCAAAACGACCGGTCCCGTGCCTAATTTTTTTTTTTCATTGTATTATCATTTTTTCTTTTAATACTGTAAACCCTTTTATTTAGGTTTTACTCTTTTTATTACAAAATAAGCTTAATTATAATTTTGCATTAACGTTGTAAAGAATAATCTCGGTGATTTTCTTTTAAAAAAGTTTAAAATAATTTTTATTGTACTCATCACCTCAACCCTTTTAAACCCGCATATCTTGGATACTGATGTGCACATTAATAAAGCTTAAATGTAATCTATATTTTGATATGTTAAAGTGTTTTTAAAACCACTTAAAATATTGTTTACATTTTTGTCTAAAAAGATCTAAATACCTCTTGTCAAGATGATATTATGGCATGTGATAATATTGCAACAATCATTTTTGATAAATGTTAATTAATAGATACTCGATTATTTGTGATCCTGTTGGCGTCTTATTAAGTAAACATTTGAAGTAAAGGAAAAAGAATTTTATGATGTACGCAAGAGAAAAATAAAAAATTTAAGGTGGTTTCAATATAAATGTTTATGCTTTGTAAAAGAAAAAAACACAAAGAAATATTACATATTGCGGTGAGCATCTTGTTGCTCATTTTTAATTGCGTGCAGAGAGTACTTATGTAAAAAATAAACAATTAACATAGCGTCAAGAGTACGATAGCAACGATAATAAAAGTAATTAATTAAAGCTATTAGTTTTTAAATGCTCGTTTAAATATTAAACTTTAGACAAACCAAGCGCGCTTTTATAAAGTTATATTTCCCAGTTAAATAATTTTGCGGTCGCGGCAACTATTATTATTTTTTCTTGTTCTTTCGTCATAAAATAACTTAAACTATAAATAAAATGTTTGTTGCAAATATTAAAACGGCATATGCATTTTTTTTAAATTAACCCATTTAAATTTATTACTATTTAAACGTTTACCTTTAAAAGTAGAAAAAAAACACCGAAATCCTCGTGAATTGTGATATATATATATATATATATATATATATATATATATATATATATATATGTATATATATATATATATATAATATCTTTTTTAAACCCCGTAATTTATCGTATATATCGAATAATCAACATAATAAATAATTAAGAAACCCATTTGCAAAACGCGCAAAGTCCAAGTAAATTGATTGAGAAAACGAACTACTCATATTTTTGACATTTTCGTTGTCTATTTTTAGGACAAAAAAAACTTTCATTTGATGTAATATTTAAATAGATGATAGATTTTAGCGTATAGAAAGTGGAAATAAAAACTTAAAATTTTCAATTTTTGTGTTTTGCAGATGATCTTCCCAATTAATACTAAACCCTTCCGCAAATAATTATTTGATCTTTTTAAGTTTTTTATGACGTAAAGTAATAACCCATTTGTGAATTTATTATTATTATTTTTATTTTTTTTACTATTTTTAAAATAATTTTTTTTAACAAAAAAACAAAAATAAAGCTCAAAGAAACCCGACTTGAAGTGGTATAATTGTTTTGATAAGCTTCGAAAGTTTTAAATGTAAACTTTTTCGTGGATTTTCATTTCGTTGTAGAGCTACACTTTTGACATAAAAGTTTGAAAAATTATTTTTAACATGATCGAAAGAATATAGTTTTATAAATTTCCCACAATCACTTGTTGTTTGGGAGGAGTTTGAGCGCAACAAAGTTGACACACAACACTTATTTATTATACAATATATCATTAAGTAGCGTTAAGTGGCCCAGATTAAGTAATTAGATTAAAGAAATTTAAACATGCACTCTATTTCATTGTTGGCACAAAATATCATAAACACACTTCAAGTTAAAAATCATTTTTTTAACTTAAATTTAGTTTGTTGAAATATTTTTGTTGTTTATAATGCTTTCTCTACAAACCCTTATCTTAAACTACTCAAGTTCTTCATTTAATCTATTTATAAACCTTCAGTAGCCCAGAAATTCATCTTTTAACCATTTATATTTACTTCTTATACCCCATAATCTTTTTTTTTTATATCCTCCCTCGTAAATTTTTTATATATACTGTCTCTCCTGTAAACGCTTCTTTTAATCTTTCCACAAACTATGGTGTAGTGGTTAGAATACTGGCTTCAAAACTGGAGGTATGTGGCTCGAAGCTAGCTCTGATATCATTGGTAAAAAAGGAGGCGTGAACTTCCTAATTAAATACTATTCCGCAGTGCTCTGTGATAAGACCGTTCGGACTTCTTGGAACACTCAATTGACTTATAATAAAAAACTCTTTTCATTATCCAAAACATAAACCCTTTTTTTAAAAGCTACACAAAATTGCTTCTTCAAAGGTGATAAAAAGTTATTTTTAAACGTTATTTCTAATCAAGTTTTTATATTTGTTTCCTTTACTTAGTCAAATAGTTTTTAGAGTGCCGAAATACTAACAATTTTTAGGTTTATTAACAAAAGATTATATCCCTCATCTAAGTACTTCCCAACAAACACTCTTTTTGAGTGATAAACCAAAAATAAAGTTCCGTATAATAAATAAATAAAGTTAACTGTTTGTTTAGTGAGTGTTGAAGTAAATTAAAGAAAAATGCCGCTTATACGTAAATTTTTGTTTTTAATAAATAAACTTTCTAGTAAAACCAGACTTTAACTTTTTTCTCAACATTTCATAAGAAATACCAAAACAATAAATAAATATATATGTTTTTATTGTCCATATAGATATCGTCCATGGGTGCATATAAGTATCGCCCATGGGTGTGGTTGACGGGTTTAATAATAAAACAATAATAGCAAATGCTAGTTTTAAGCAAAAAGTATCGAGTAAAATTATAAGTCAAATGGCAAAAGTTAAGGAAAACTCAACTTTTTTTTCTCAAAAAACTTACATTAAAAAAAAAATTTTGTTATATAGACTCCAGCTTGATCTTGTTATCTTTTTATTTATTTTACTCAAAAACACGCAATTTTAATGATTTGGAAAGAGTTATATAATTCACATTGTATGTGTGGAATTTATTTATTTTTATTTTTTAATTTTTGTTTTAGGTGCCCCAAGAAGATCTAACACTCTTGCCAAAGAGCACCGCGAAAGATTATTTAACTAGAAAGTTCACGCCTCTTTCATTACCGATGGCGCAAAGTATGCCTAGAGCTCGCTTTGAACACTGGATTTCTTGATTCTAAAGTAAACGCTTTAACCAGAATGCGGTATGCACAAGACCGCATAATAGATATAGGATACAGTAGATAGGAGCACAAGTTTTGGAGTATTTTCGTTCCCAGATATTTTTTTGCAAAGCACCTTCATTTGAGCATAGGCATATTCAAATTTGAAATTTGCTTTATGTCTGAAAAAGTTATCTAAAACACCAAAAAATGTCGTTTCTGATAGCGAAGAAGAGCGAGAAGAACTCAAATTTAATTATCGAGCCTATAACATACTTTTATCGCCATTTAAAACGTATTTTACAGATATATTAAAATGTATTTAAAACGTGTTTATATATATATATATATAAATTATAAAAAAGTAGGGAAAAAATAACAACTAAATAATAGGTCTCGATTTTTTACAATTTTTAAAACATTCTTGAAAACAAGCGAAATTTTTTTATTCAAGAAAAATAAGAAAATTTCATAAGTTAACTTCGTCAATCATAAGATTACATGATAGATTAAAAATCTTTTGCGAGTACTATTGATGTAACCAAATTTACTTTTATACGGTTGAGCTTTAAAAAAGTTTAAACCGGATATATTCAAATCGATAAATAATAATCGTTCTAATTCATTTTTAAACTGACTTAGTGTAGTCTTCTTTTTGTTAATTATATCTAGAAATATTTTCGACAAATAAAAAAAAAAGTCCCGCAGTACTTAATTGAGTAAGAAGTTCTATTATTGGACAACAAAAGTTGTCTGAAAACATTTTGGAGTGTTTATGAAGAATGTCTCAAGAAAAGATTAGAATGTATTTGGAAACAATTCCAGTTTTTTAAACACGAACATTAAAACTTGGTGTAAGTTTTAAATCGTGTATTTGTAATATCATTGGTAACTATTTGACAATTTGATGTTAATATAGCAAAAATAATATTACCTTAAAATATATGCTTTAAGCGTAAAGCTTATAAAGAAAATTTATGTTAAATTAAACGCTTAAGTCATCCTCTAATGGATTAGAAAAGATCAAGACAAGTTAAGTTAGATTATGAAATCTGGCAATAAACAGCTTGTAAAAACTATGTAAATAACATATAAATAAAATTAAGATAAAAGGTTTTTGGTTCTTCAACATTTGGGTCTTTCTAAAAACATTGTGTCATTTTGGTTTTTTTTTACAAAGTCAACGTAAAAAAAAAAAAAAAAAACATCTAATTTTTTTTTTACTTTGCAAGCTCAAGTTTAACTGAAACAAATCGAATGGGTTGTGCAATAACCGACACGCAATCTTGCTAGTGATAACCAACTTTAGCGCGGTTTTAATGCACCGCGCTTTCCTTTTAAGTAACCATTATTACGTTGCATGAAGTGTTTTTGTAAGATGCGCATTCATTGAAATATTTTAATTTAATTGTTTGTTCAAATCCTCAGCTAGCCACACCCAGCCATAATTACGTCTTACCGTAACATAATCATGCTTTTTAAAACCGTGCTATTTGATTCGTCAAAGTAATTAATTGTAAAAAACTATTTCACTTTTTTAAAAAAATGTTCAATTTTAACTAAATATAATTAGAGAAATGAGTAACTTTAAAAATAATAAACAAATAATTACAACTAATAGACACGTTATCATGTTTATATTGTTTTGTAGGCAGGTTTCGTAATATATTACACGGATAGAAGATAATTAAGTTAACACCGTCGTAGTTACCAATTGGTCAAACAAATTACTCACACAAATGAGGATATGAGAAAAAATAAATAAATGCTTTAATTGTAACATGATATAAATGATACTTTAAGACTACTTAAATCATTGAAGTGTTAAAGTAATGTATTTGAAATAACGCTTCATTTAAATATAAACAGAAAGTAAAGTTATTATTGTGGTTTTGGCTATACGATTTTAAGTACAGAATTCTTTAATTTTTGAAAGACATTACAAAATTCTTTAGTTTTTGAAAGCCATTAGTTTATTCTCTTCATTCTGAATAAAATACACTTTCAAAATAAGAATAAGTTTAATTAATAAACTTAAAGTTGTTTTAATAAGTTTTTTTTATTAATCTTTCAGGATATTCTAAAATGGTCCACGCTAGCATCGCAGTGAGACATTAAAAGTTTTCTAAATAAAAAATTTTCTACATCAATATGACGTTGTCAAATTTTTAAAATTTCAGCATTTTCAACATATTTCATGAATATAAACTAATTTTCACAACAAATATAGAACTGTACTTCTTTTCTTTTTTCAAACTAAAAAAGAAAAAAATCTGTAATAGAGGAATTTAAGAAATTGAAAAGAGGAAATAGAATTAAGGAAGGGCAAAACGTATTAAAAAAACGAAATGTACCTTTTAAATTCATTTTTGAATTTGAAAGTTTTCTATATATTTTTTTTTCATCTTAAATCTAATTTTAATGAAAAGCACAAGTGACAAATTCGAATTAAAAAAATAGCCGGGCAGCAAGAATATGCCCGCAGTGCATTGTTACAATTGTTACCAATTAAATGAGGTGTAAAACTTGTTAGATTTCATGCCAATATCTCTTATTTGAAAATGTAACTTAAAAATCTATTTTTAAATTTAGCAAAAATTGTCATTAAGTTTACGAGAAATTATTATTTAATTGACTAAAACTATTGCTTTATCCATTAGAGTTATTTAATTAATTTATACTGATGCAAAAATACAAATAAATTGATTATATAAAAAATAATATGTTTCGAACATTAAGTTAAAAAATTACGGATAGTCAAAAATTGCATCTAGCAATACATTTCTACTAACTTGTAAGGAGTCAAAAAGCTATATATATTCGTGTGTGTGTTAGTATATATATATATATATATATATATATATATATATATATATATATATATATATATATATATATATATATATATATATATATATATATATATATATATATATATATATATATATATCCATCATGCCTTGAAATGGTAGAATAGAAAGGTAAATTTTTTTACGAAGTCTTCTTACATTTTAATTTAAATGAAATAATTTTAAACCATAATAAAAATGCGATTACTAAATTCTGAAGCTTTTTATTGTTTTTGTTTATTGTGATTTTACATTAGTAGTGACTTTTTTTTTCATTTTTTGAATTTTAAAAATTGTTTATTTATAAGCAATAACAAGAAGTCATTAAGAAATAATAAGTATATAATATTTATGCTTTAATTTTCAAATTTTGTATTTTTCATAATTTTTTGAACATTTTGAAAATGTAATAAATACTTTTAATAGTTTTATTTTAATTAAAATTATCTTAAGAAATAAATTTTGAAAAGTAATAAATGCGTCAATATAGAATTTAAACGTCATACTAATTTTGGTGACGCGAAACTCTAAAGTTATATTGATTTTGAAAAAAATTTTTTAGGCAAATGCAGACTAGAATATATCTTTATTTGAGCGTTAAATTCCTTTTGTTTGCGTAGCTATAAAAGTTTGGCACGATTAGTTTTGTTATAAGAAACATAAAATTGCATGTGAATGTATGTGTATATACATACATACATACATACATACATATATATATATATATATATATATATATATATATATATATATATATATATATATATATATATATATATATATATATATGTGAGAGAATGGGAGAGAGAAAAGGGGAGAGAGGCACATACATATATTATAAAGTGATTATCTAAAGAGAGAATAATATGATGAGGTTTATGTTATTATTTGTTGATGTTGTTTTTTACATAAATTTCCAGACAATATAATTTAAATGCACTAGCGTCCGGAAATGTTCATATGGCTTTCCATAATATGAGTATTACAAGTATCTCATGAAAATATTGACTAAAGTTCGCAAACATCCTATATTTATTATAATAGGTGTAACACAACGGAAATCATATTTTGAAACTTAAAAAGTATTCATTGTTATTTAGTGATTTTTATTTTTAATTTAATAAAAAGTGATTTTTTTAAATAAAAATTTAAGAACTAAAAAATTTTTAATAAAAGTTATTTATGATAACTTCAAAGTATGATGTGCACGTGCTTTTATGACCCCCGTGAAATAATATATTTCTTTAAGCACTTTTTTATACATATAACGTGATATGAGACATTTAAAAACTACCTGAACTTAAAATTATCAACGATAATCTAAGTTCGCAGTAAAAAATCTATTTTTGTTTTGAAAAGTATTTAAAATCAAAATTGTTATTGCTGAGCTACGTGCAAACAGGTCAACAATTTTGCTTTATAACGTGACGCAGCATTGTCTAATGTTAGTTTATTATTATTTTTTTTTAATTTAATTTAAATTGTTTCTGAATGAAAACTTGCCGGAAGTAAAAATACACAAACGATTTGTGATTTTTAAATTCAGTTTTTCTAAAAAATTACTTTTTAAAACTCCAACATTTGTACTCTAGTCGGGGGTAATGAAAAACAGAAAAAACAGCGCTGTTTGGAAAGTTTTTTCTGCTTAAGAAACGTCAATCAAGATTTGCTACTTAAGTCCATGATATGCAAATAAAATAAATGAGCTCTCCAAACATATCATCATTTCAATTAATATTTGGTGAATATCAGTGAATTAGGAAAATATTTTAGGTCTTTAAAAAATATTTGATAAAACCCGTTGCAGAATAATATATTACCTACTTTGGGAATTGGAAATTTTTATAACTTCTTTTCGAATTGCAAGAACACTATAAATAACAGTGAGTAGTTTATTTTTGTTGGTAAAGTTTTTTTAATGAACTTTTTAAATTTAAACTCTATAAATTAAATAAAAAGAGATCAAAATAAAAATTCTACAATTTATATTTGATTACAATAATTTTATATTTTTTTAATAATCCTCATCGGCTTTTAGTTTGAGAATATAGTTTAAAAGGTTGTAAGTTAAAAACATTTAAAGTTACTTTTATTTGCTAAAATTACTAAAGTTCCAACAATTATAAAATGCGTTTTTGCTAACTTAAATAAAGGCTTTATTTAGAATTAGCTTTTGTCTCGATGTTCTAAAAAAAATCTATACAAACAATCAACACCTTTTTTATATAAAGAATATAACATTGTGTTCATTATTTTATTTATGACATCTTTAATCTAAATAGTGTCAACAATATTTTTGTCGCCATTATTATTTTTGTTCTTTGTTAGATTTCATACAATAAATCTGTATATTTATATGCATTTATTTGTATTTATGTAATTATTTATACGCACTCTGCGTGCATTTGTACTTCTGTCATAATTTAAGTCAACTTCATATCACCACTTCAATAATAAAGCTAATCTTAATGCAAACAAATCATATTACCACACTTATTTTACCTTCATTAAAAAGGTATCGCAATATTTTGTTTGTTTGTTTGAGTTACAATATTACTTTTTATAGGTAAAAAAAATGGTTATCAAAGAAACAATGTCGATACCAGCATGGGGTTACTTTAATGGACCCATGTGTTCCGTTTCAGAAAATACAGAAGGATCATCAATAGAATCATTTTCCAATCCTAACCATGTTGAAAACAGACGCAGTCAGTCTATCGACAAAAATGACTTTTATGCAACGACACCCGTGTTAAATGAGTTTCATAGAACAAGTGTTTCTGAGAGTATGGCTCCTCAAGAATATCAAGATTCGCGTTCTCCTAACAGAGAAGAATCATCATTTTTCCCATCTTCTGCACTATTTGATCACAATATGCCCCCTATTTCGCATCAATATAACTGCCAAGCTTTTGATGCATTTTTGCCGTCTGGTACATTGCATGCTTCAAATGGTTTTATGCACTTTCCATCAGGAAACTCACAAATGAAAGCAACCTCAGAAATACGAGGCGATATACAACCTCACTTGTTTTTTCCTCAAGCATCAGCACCGCTAATAAACGCACAAATTAGTCCGAATTGTCAACGCCATAACATTGGAGAGCCCATAAATATACCAAGCCTATCTTTTCCTGGTGAATTCCGGCCATATCCTCAATTAAACGATATTTTTTCAAACGTTAAACAGGACTTTTACATGCAAACTCCACTCTATTCGGGTTATCCGAATTACTGGTTAGTTTGTTTTTAAAAAAAGTTTTAGTTTTTAAATGTACTTTATTTATTTTTATGTCATTTATCATTTTGGTTTTATCTTTCACTTTAATGTTGTTCTACATTTTTATGAAGGTATTTGAGACAATCAACTAACCAGATTCTTACATGCATGTGGATAGATCAATCACCGTTTAGCAAGTCCAAACCATGCAACAAGCAGTACTCTGTTATGCAAGATATTGTGCGTCACATAAATGATGAACATATCACTAGACTGGATAATAACGAGTACGTTTGTTATTGGCAGAATTGCAGCCGAAATCTTTTGCCATTCAAAGCTAAATACAAGCTTGTTAACCATATCCGTGTTCACACTGGAGAAAAACCATTTCCGTGCCCGTTTCCGGGATGCGGTAAACTTTTTGCTCGCTCTGAAAATCTTAAAATTCATAAAAGAACTCACACCGGTAAAAGAACAGGTAAAATGGCTGCTCATGAATATATTTTCTCTTTTATAAAAATTGTTTACTATCTTAAGAAAATATAGTTTACAATTTAATTCATATAAAATACTAAGCTTAGTTTCATTTTAGTTTATTTGTTTTTAAAAATACAAAAATATTTATAGGAGAAAAACCGTTTGTGTGCGAATATTCCGGCTGCGATAGAAGATTTGCCAACTCTTCTGACAGAAAAAAGCACATGCATGTTCATACGGAAAAAACGTGTAGCTATAGAATTCGTACTAATAAAAAAGAAACTAACGCAACGCCAAAACGAATGAAAATCACGGACGAGTTTTCAACGTCTTCTGGTACTATTTATTCCGACCAATGCAAATCACAACAAACGGTGGATTATAGCCCTCCGTTAACACCCGTAAGACACAACGATAACTCAATTTTAATGTCTAATTACACCTACGATAGTTTAGTTGAAAAAATTCAAAATACAGACAACCTAGAAAAATCTATTTTATCAAACATGATGGTCAAACAAGAACTAGAAGAACTAAATTTAAACATGATAAGACATTGATGAAAGTATTGATGTCTTACTCGATATATAATCTTCTAAGTTATGTTCTAGGATTTATAAAATACGCTACTATTAAGTGCTAAAAAAATATTTTTAAATTTCAGTTCGCTTAATAATGAGCTTTTAAAGAAATATATTTTTATGTAGAGTAAGTTTTGCAGTTATTTAATTTTAAAATTTCTATAAATATATATATATAAATACTGTTAAATACTTTGTATTTATTGCGCAATTTTTAAACCATGTACAATCCAAAATATATAGTTTTTTTTATAAGTTACAGCGGACATAACTGTTTTCTGCTCTGGTTCTTTGAGTTATACCTTATAAGGTAAAATGGCTATAATTAACCTTTGTACTAATTATTTTAATCTTTATCTCTGCTTGCGGTAAATTTTGGCACGTAGTATTGATATATTTTAAAGTATTTGTTTTTAGGCGCGTTATTTGTTGAATATAGTTAATCCTCTTGTGGCATGACGTTAAAGTAAAAAGAGGGGGTATAAAAATTTGAAAAATGTATACTTTGTTATTTTATTATAGTATTTTATTAACGGTTTTTATATTAACTACTTATTTTTGTATTGATGGAGTGAATTTAACCACTATTAGTGAAAATACTGCCTAAAAACATTCTTTGTCAGTAAACATACTTACTCAAATATGTAATCAACATGCCGCAAATCATGCGACAACATGCTTTTACACATTAAAAAATGCGCAACGCAATGAGTCCGTTTTTCTGATAAAACAACTTTAGTAAAAAGTAGAATAAAAGACCTATATAACTAGACGGCTATATGACGGCTATATGACGACTATATGACGGCTATATGACGGCTATATCTTACAGCAGTTAGTTGTCTACGTATGCATTATTCTCAGTCATAATGTTGATCTGTCAATTAAGCAACTTGCCAAATATGTGTTCTTCTATTTTTAGTAATAAATAATTAAACTAAAGACATATGGCTCTCTGACCTAAAATTATTTCAGACTTCCTAAAAATTATGACTTAACTAATGAACTTATATTTTTTAAATTTTTGAAAAATAATAAACAATATTTCTTTGAATAATTTATAATGTTATCAAAAAACTTCGAAGAAACTCTTAAGTCATTCGAGAAGTAAATTCTTAATAAACCTCATGCAGAAATTTATTGACATATCGAGAAAAAGTAATTCCATTAAAATGTTAATCGAGCAATTTATTATTTCATTATTTTTTAATAAAACAATGAAATTTGAGCTAAAAACCATAAAAGGTAAAAAGTTTCAGAAAAGCAAAAACAATGAGTTGAGGGTATGTTTTTTGACTTATGAAAAGTATTTTTAGAAAAATACTAGATTAAATTTACAAATAGAAACAAACAATATTTTTTGTGTATACTTACAACACTTTCCAGCTAAATTTTCGATTATGTTAAAAATTTTTATAATTTATATGTTTGCGATAATTATTTTAAATTACCTGAATTAACCTTAGATATTTTGAAAACAAAAATAAAATCAAACTTAATTGTTTTGCAAACAAGAACAAACTTCCTGAACCATGTTGGAATAAAGTTATTTTAAAGAGGAAGCTATCCTAATGTGATGAAAATAGTTTATTTGCTTTAAGTATTAAAAAAAGGAAGATTCCCAGTAGTGATTACATTAAAGTTTTGCTTGATCCCCCAACGCGATGAAGCAAATTAAAAAACGATCGTTTTTATAAACTTATTTTAGCATCCGTTTCATATCACGTACCCATATTAACTTTTTATTTTACTGACTGAACTTAAGTTTTCATTATTCATTCTTTGTTTATGTATTTTCTCTTTTTAATAACTTTGATCAACAAAGTATTGAACATTTGGTTGATTATTGCAGTATAGCATAAGCTGTGCAGATTAGAGTAAATTATACAGATTAAAATAAAAATTTCAGCATAAATTATACAGATTATAGCAACAGTATGACTTATTTCAGAAATCAAAAATTCAAAGTTTCAAAAAATAATATTCATATTTAACTACAAAGATATCTTCTT
Source organism: Hydra vulgaris (assembly GCF_038396675.1). Taxonomy (NCBI): domain Eukaryota; kingdom Metazoa; phylum Cnidaria; class Hydrozoa; order Anthoathecata; family Hydridae; genus Hydra; species Hydra vulgaris. The sequence goes on from NC_088921.1 coordinate 39,214,343, forward strand.
TTTAATATGTTGAAAGAAAACATTTTCACAAAAAATAAATCTTTGTTTTTTAAAATTTAAAAAGTTAAAATTTAATTTTATTTTTTATTAAATTTTTCTTTTATGCTATATCAGATCTACAGTAATGTGAATATGTCAGATCTACAGTAATCTGCGAATTAATGTGAATATGTCAGATCTACAGTAATGTGCGAATTAATGAGAATATGTCAGATTTACAGTAATGTGAATATGTCAGATCTACAGTAATGTGAGAATTAATGTGAATATGGGTTTGCAAAACAGAAAAAATATCTTTTAAACAAATAAACAACTTTTATTATAAAAAAAAGTTTTGTTAAATAATTATTAAATTATTAAATACTTACTCCATGTATCCACCCTTATTTTTTATTACTTCAGATATTCTTCATGGCATGTATTTTATAACTTTTTTACAATTTTCTTTCATTTTTTTTGTCTCGAAACCACATCTGAATCACTTCCTTAAGACGCAGAATCTTATCTGAACCACGCCTCACCACTAACATCCATTTTTTTAATTCCAGATTTAGTTTTCTGTTTAGTAATCCTTTTTATTTTTAAATAATTCATTGCTCTTTTAAGAGCTTCAGTGATCCCGAGCCATAGTGTGAAAAACAGCACAAAGTTATTACTTTTTGAAGATGTTTTACAATTTGTTCAATGTGAGCAGCTCTTAAGATCTTTTCATCTCTTTGTTACATTGTGACTTCTGTCCTTGGACTACAAAGTCTGTCTCGTCAGGAAACAAAACTTTTTTCCATTTATGTACTGTCTAATTGGCTTATTCTTTTTGCCCAAGTATATCTTTTTTTTTCATGTTTTTGTCAATAACTGTTTCTTCTGTGGTCTAACTGCCTTTCTTTCAGATTCAATAAGCCTTTTTCTAACTATAGAGTTATGAATCTTCACTCCGTTGGCTTCCACACCTTTTTTCAGGTCAAAACTTGTCATTCTTGGATTTATTTTAGATATACAAATAAAATACGCTTATATTGTCATATATTGTCAATGTTTTTGTTTTTCTGACACAATTTTCTATTCTTTGTATAGCAACTGATCCAGTTTATTGTTTCTGATTGGTGATTTTGTTTACAGTCCTCAAACTCCACACTCTTCTTTTGACTCAATCAAGTATGTTCTCTTATGGTAAAAATCTTTTCTCGTTTTCATTAAATCCATCATGAAAAAAAAACTTAGCAGAAAATATTTTACAAAATAGACAATATCAAATATTGCTTTAGGAAAACTCAAAGTTCACTTTAAATGCACGAAACAATACCAAGCGCAAGGTAATAACCCACACAAAAGATGGCTGCCAAACGCCAAATGCCGTTAAATGTGACTATGCAGTGTTGCAAACACAAAAAAATACTCTTTTTTTGCACATAATTTGCCCACTGCTGTTTATGTCTTAGTACATGAATATTAAAAATTATGAAATTAAAAATTGCTGTATTATGGATGTTTTTATTAGGATAAATTTAATTTAAAAAAAGCGTTTAGTTTAAGTTATTTTGCGTAAATTAAAAAAACAAAGTATTTGATACTATTTAATATTAAATATAAATATAATAATAAATATAAAGATAATGTTAAATATAAATGTAATATTAAATATAAATATAATGTCAAATATAAGTATAATTATTAATACTACTACATAACATTAAACCAATTTCAGTCCAAAGCGACACAGAGCCTTTTTTTATATTTGTACCATGGTAAGAAATCTCGTTTGTGCGTACGTGCATCTTTAAATTTAGCATGAACCGCCCCACCTGTAGACTCAACAAACTTCCCCCAGACCACAAGGTTGATGAATGTATAATAGAACTACATAACTCATCGTTATCTGAACTTTCTAAGTTCACATATGAAACCAACTATGCATCTAAAATCTTTGCAAAACCTTGGGTGTAGCAATGTACGACTGCTTTGTTATTATTAAAAACGCTAGAATCTTAATCAATCTCTTATGTATTATTTATACCATTTATGAAAAATTTATCATTACCAAGCGTCTAAATATTTTTTGGTTCAGTTGTTTGTTTTTCAGCCTCTACTACGTAGTAGAGACTGAATAGTCGCTACGATTTTAATTTACATGCAAATGTACTTTCAATTATGCGAACTAATTTATGTCACGTGGGGGTGCCATTAAAATTTTTATTGGCTAAAAGAAAAAAAGAAAAATGGTCCTCGTTTTTCATAATTTGTTGACTGTCTAAATTTGCTGACTTACTTATCTAAAGGGTTTACATTTGCCGACTGACTTTTTTGTCGGTAATTTGTCTAAAAGTGTCAAATTACCGATTAAATGAACGAAAAATTTATTGACTGGGGGAGGGGAGTGGGGGAGTTGGGTGGGTGGGTGGGGGAGTAGGGTAGGTGGGGGAGTAGGGTGGGTGGGTGGGGAGTAGGGTGGGTGGGGTACACTCCTCCTTCGCGCCGGCCTTGACCACAGTCTTATAAAGATTGATAATAAACTTTACATATTATAACTTAAATGTATATAGGTAACTATTTATTTTATTTTGAGAAATGGATTTTATTCTGCCTTTTTAACTTGTTGTAGCCACACACATACACACACACACACACACACACACACACACACACACACTTTATTAAGGCTATTTTGCATTATAATAATAAAACAAAACCCATAATTGTAAAAGAGTGCCCAATATCAAATAAATATTTCAAATAAAGTGATACACTTATATATTGACGAAGATAAAACAACTTTTTCTATGGTACTTTAAGTTTTATGCCTATACAGCAATCATCAGCCATTGAATGCAAAATCAAAAACGAAAATCCTGCTAAAAGTTAAAAAATGCTGCGTAGTGGGATCTTTACGTCGCTAAAAGACATACATGGTGGCATTCAAAGAAAAATAATAGATTAACTAATCACCGGTGTCAAAAAAGATAAGAAGAAGGATTGCAACGTTTCACAATTTTCTACTTAATTGAGGGTGTAAACATTTTGTCTTTTATGTCCCAAATTCCTTCAGACAACTCACTATCGTTTTTATATTTATTAATGCTAGAAGATTTTAGGTAATTAGCATATCGAGATTTAAATGGAGTTTCACATAAGCCAAAACATACTTTTTTTTTGTAGTCATATTTTTTTTGCGACACGGTGGCATGATAAACGATGTTCTTTATCAAGCGCTGATTGATCATAGGGCAGATGACTTTGTTGATAGAGTTACATGTTTTTCGTTAGTTGTATCTTGGTTGTATAATATCCTGTGATTGTGAGATTTAATGATGGACTTGATGTTTAGCATAGATGAGTAGCTTATTTTAATAGTATTTCAATCAAATATCTTGCAAAGTTTGTGACCAACCGGAATGCAGCTCCTTTGCATAAACTTCATTTAGAAGTTCGACAGGCTTTTCGCTGGCTAGTATATTTCTTCTTAGGAAAAAAAATGCCAAACTTTATCAGAAAATTTATTTTTACATAAGTCTTCTGGGTAAATTTTTTTAAATGAAAAAAAATCATTTAAAAAACGACTTTTTCATAATAAAAACCTAGAACCTTTTAAATATCAACTTTCTTTAGTTAATTGGGGTATTATTAACTTTTCTGAAGACAATAATTTAATATACCAATCTTTTTTTAAAATTTTTTATGAAATTTATGACATCAATTTTCCCAAAGTAGAAATAAATTACAAACATATAAAAATTAAATCGTCATGGATTACTAAAAGTATTCTAAAATCTTCTAAAATTAAACAAAAATTTTATACTAAATATTTAAAATCAAAAACAATTGAGAGTAAGACCATTTATAAAAATTATGTAAGACTATTTAAACGCCTTAGGAAAAATTTACTTAAAAAATACAAATTAAACTCAAAACGCACTTGGCAACTTATAAACGAAGTTACGGGTAGCACTAAAAAAACATTGCAATATTTGCCCTCAGTTATTAAAGTAGATGATTATTTTTTTCTTGATCAAAAAACAATTGCTTCCGAATTTAATAAATATTTTGTATCTGTAAGACAAAACCTTGCCGAAAAAATTCCAAACCCTAAAAAATTAATAAAGGCAACATATGACTCTAAACTAAACTCGTATTTAAATTAAAAAAACTCGTATTTAAATTAAAAAAACTCTAATCTAAACTCGTATTTAAATTTTTTTGATTCGTTTTTTGAAGAGTTTAAAAGTGCTTATAAATTGTTAAAGTCAAATAAAGCAGTTGGTCCAGATGACAATGGTAATGTTATTATAAACTGTTTTGACGTTTTAAAAGAAATACTTTTTCAAATTTTTAAATGCTCTATTATTAAGGGAGTTTTTCCTGATGATTTAAAAATAGCAAAAATTATTCCTATATTTAAAGAAGGAGAAAAAAACTAATGTAAAACACTATCATTCAATTTCTATCCTCTCTGTTTTTTCTAAAATTTTAGAAAGAATTTTGAACAACAGAATATACAATCACCTTTTATCAAACAAACTATTATATAACATGCAATATGGATTTAAAATAATTCAACAAAGCATGCTATTATTCAGCTTACAAAAAGTATATCAGACATTTAATAATTCAAAATTCACATTGGGAATATTTATTATTTAGCGAAAGCGTTTGATACCATTGGTATATGGTATAACAGGCAATGTTTTAAAATGGTTAAAAAGATATTTAACTAATCGTAAAAAATTTGTTCACGTCGATGAAACATTATCATCAAATTTGTTAAATATTACATGTGGAGTTCCTCAAGGATCTATATTAGGACCTCTTCTTTTCATTATTTGTATTAATGATCTATACAAAGCCACGGATTTAATAACAATTATGTTTGCTGATGACACTAATTTATTTATGTCTTACAAAAGCATTCCTATATACTCTATTTGATACTTTATTTCATTACGTGAACATCAAGTTAATCAAAATATCTGACTGGTTTAAGACTAACAAGTTATCTCTTAACATTAATAAAGCTAAATGGGTTCTTTTCCATCCTCTTATCAAAAAACATAAACTGCCATTTAACATGCCCCATCTTGTTATTGACAATATACAAATTAAACAAGTAACAGTAACCAACTTTCTAGCTGTTTGTATAGATGAAAATCTTACATGGAAAAGTCACATTAAAAACTTATCAAGTAAAATTTCAAAAAGTAAAGGAATATTGTACAAAGCAAGAAATGTTTTAAATAAACGTACTTTAGTACAATTATATCACTCATTTATTCATTGTCACATAAACTATGCAAACATTGCTTGGGGTAGTGCAAAGAAAATTAAACTTAAACCTCTTTATTGTCAGCAGAAGCATGTAGCATGTCTCATATATTTTAAAGAGCGTTATACTCATGCCAAGCCTCTATTATTTGAAATGAAAATTTTTAATATACATGAGCTTAACATTTTTAATACTCTTTGTTTTATGTTTAAATGTATAATCAATTCATCTCATTTGTATTCATCGAAAGATAAAAATAAATTCATTTTACGGAATGGTAATTTTATTAGGCAGCCCATTTTTCAAACAAATCTTTTAAAATTTTGTATTGATTATCGCGGACCATTCTTATGGAATAAAATAGATTTTAAAAATTTTACTAAGGATTTTATTCATCAAAGTAACTACTTTTCTTTTAAACGAAAGCTTAAAGAACTCATTTTTACAATCGAAGATGTAACAATATACTTTGGATATTTTTTTTATTGATCTTCCTTTTTACCCCCTATTTAACTATTGATTTATAAAAAATTATATATGCATCATTAACAGCTGTAATATATAATAGTGTATCTTGTATTTGTAACGGAATGTTTTAAGTTTCTTACTTCGTTAACTTATTTTTTATCTTGTAAATATCTTATACATTTTAACACGATCATTTCTTAGGGGTACTCGACGACAAAACCGTATGGTTTTCTGCGAGTTCCCGCGTTCTTTTATTATTTAATAACGATCATTATATATATATATATATATATATATATATATATATATATATATATATATATATATATATATATATATATATATATATATATATATATATATATATATATATATATATGTATATATATATATATGTTTTTATTATTATATATTTGTATTTTAAGTATTGTAACGAAATGCTTATTTATAATGTAATAAAATTTTTTTTATTTTTTTATTTTTATTCATTTTTTATTTTTTTCTTCTTCTTATGTGTTTTAATATTTTTTTGTTTTCAATTTTTTACACAAAAAAAAAAAATGAGTTTTGCTTTATTAAATTTTTATTTTACTTTAAAAAATTAAAGTGTTTATTTATTTTTATTTTAATGAGTGACTAAAGGGGCTATTTGAAAAGGTTGTGATGATAAACGCATCATCTTTACCTTCTTTGAGTCCCTGACTGATTATAACAGTATATATTATAAGTTAAAAAGATTAAAAACGTTTTTTATAAAGGTTTTTTATGTTTACGATGTTATTCATTTTATATGAAAAATTGTAATATTGTTTAATCAGCGAAATAGTTAAATAATAAAAAAAAAAGAACAAAAAAAAAAAAAAAAAAAGTTTAGCCAGATTCTCAGCTTTAAAACTAAGTTTATCGATGTTGTTGATGTCATCGGCAAGAAAATCTAAAAGCGTTCGTTTGTTTTTGCTTTAGTTTTTGTTCCGAATAATTGCTCTTTTTCTCCCAGCAGCTCCAGACAACTGGTTCAATCGTGGAGGTCTTTGATTATTAATACTTAAGCTTATGACAATGCAAAATATTCTAAGTTTTTAAATTTTAAAAAAATTATAATTACTTTGTGTTATTAATCGCAGAGCAAAAGTCAGTACTTACAATTAAAATATCCACTGAAGATAAATTATTTCTTTGTTTACTTCGTTGTCAAAATATTGTCGGAACAAAATGCAAGCAAGTCAAAAACTTACAAACGCACAAAAGTATTGGCGAAGGTGTACTTGATTCACGTATGTAAACAAAGTTTAAAAGGAAAACGAAGCTAATACACAAAAATTGATCTTTTAATACGTTATTAGTTACATTTTTTATATATATTTCTTAACTTCTATTCTATAGACTAAATGTCTTTTATCATTGCTGGTGAATAGAAGTGTTTTTAATATAAGATACAAGTAGTATAGTAAATTATTGTAAATACAAAATAAAATATGCTAAAAAATTTTAATAATGTCTAGTCTTTCTTTTTTTTTTGTATTATATGTTTTTTATATGTTTATATTGACATCAAACCTAATGTTGTTGATAGTTGTATGTGTTTTAATTGAGTTAATGTTGTTCAGTAAATATAGATCACTAAATTCTTTTGGTGCTAATTTGATATTGTCGTTGCAATGCTTATTGATTATATATATTTTTTAATTTATTTTTATTTTTTAATTCAACCATATCAATAAAAATTTGCAAATGCTAATCGTAAATTAATAGAATTTGGTTAGGTGCCACTCATATAGTTACAAACTAGTCAATGGAGTGACAACTAAAAAACATACAAATATAAATAAGAGAGAAAAAAAAGAAAAGGTTGTTAAACAAATAATAATGATATATGTAATAATTATAGTAATAATACGAAATAATAATAATAGTAATAATAATAATAAAGTATCAATAATATGAAGAATAATTATAATACAATATAAGTTGTATGTACATATCATAAATATTAATTAAATATAATAATAATATAAAATGTAGCAATATAACACAATAATAAATAAATACAATATATAAATATAAATAATAAATAAAGCAAAAATCAAACCACTAGTTCGTCAAAGAAATTATATATCAGAGGCAACTTAAGTACAGAGAGAAATTATAAAGAAATACATTCCAAAAATATACTTTTAAATTGAATTCTGTTGAGCAGTAAATAATCCGTAACAAGGGGATATTTTTTTATACATGAATATTTATATAAATATTTATATATATGGGTGGTCCTGCCGCCTCAAAATTTTTAAATTTTGGAATAAACGAGCCTTTTGTTGGTAAGGAGGTTACTTCTAACTAAAAACTGGTCCAAATTTGATCTTGTTTAGACAATATTTAGTGGTAGCAGATTTAAATTAAAGTATACCATTTAATAGCAAAACTGAAGTTTTTCAATTATAAGTATACAAATCTCTGGAACAACCTAAGATTTTTTTTTTACTAAATTCTAAGTTGAAGAAGCTTTTTGGTATTAAGAGAGTAGGAACTTCGACATAAAAGTTGATGTTATATTAACAACTAAATATCCGTACAGTTTAAGAAAATCTAATGTATGTACAATATAAAAAGTTAAGTCTATTAAATCAAAATTAGAAGAAATAGGCAATCCGGTTAGAATTTAATTTACTATTTGATTTGTTTACTTTTTTTTGTATGGTTCCATAATTTCTACAATTTGCATAATGTTCTAGAACGCATTTTCTTTTTTTACCAGTTCTCACAAAGTCACTACAAAGCTTTACTCCTGGTTTAGCAGAGTCGTTTACAACATATTAAAAGTCTCATTTTTTAAAGCAAGAAAACTTTCAGGTTTTTGCCATTCTGCAACCTGTTCCCTAAAAAAACTATTGTTTATATTTAACATGGTAAAAAATATTAAAGAGTCTTCACAAATAAAATCAGTCAAATCATTCACAGCCATTCCAGGAAGCGTTGGTTATACAAGTTTAACAAACCCCAACTCTTGTCTTTTTGAAGTTATTTCATTTATTATCACATAATTTTTTAGCGATTTACATTTTTAGTGTAAATGTTGTACAAAAGAGACACTGGTATGGATTCTTGTCGCATTTCTTGATATAATCTAAATTTTTCTGATGTATATCCAAGATATAAAATGTCACCAGTACTTATCGGATATAACGAAATTGCATGGGCTACAAATTTATGGAAAAGTGCATGTTTGAATTAATCCGCATTCAGTAAAAGTTTTTCACTAACGAACCATTGTATTTCTTGGTTTTTTTGAATTTATAATTAAAATTTATGTAAGGTATTTCTTTTTTATAAGTTATTCTTTTTAAAGATGTTTGAAATATTTGTTGCATTAACTGTTTGTTAATTGTTGTAAAATAAATCCTTTAATATATGTTAGAAAAAATATATGTTAGAAAAAAAGAAGATTAAAATCGTTAACAAACAAAATGAATTTTAACAGATTTCTTTCTGAATGTAAGTTGTTTATGTACAGAAGAAAAATGTGTTGAGATAATTAAAGGACTTGGTGATTTTTGTTCTTTTATCCTTACAATGTTGTGATTCTATATAACTGATACAAATTTACAATGTTTATAAAATATATAATGGTAAGAGAAAAAAAAAAATCTCACAATTTTATAGAATACAAAAAATATAACTGCAGGGTATCATTAATATTAAAAAAACGCGCGAAACTTGCAGAAGATCAGATGGTCTTGTCATCAAGAAACCGCTTGTACTAGTAATATTTTTTGTATTTTCGTGTTTCTAGTTTCACAAAATATAATGGTAGTTCATTTTATATTGGATTCACATATAATAAAAAGTAAGATAATAAATAATTGATAAATGCTAGATTTTGTACACATAAATATATGATTAGGCATAAATAAAATTATTATTGATTTATATATTTTTTATAATGATATTTGTTATTGAAGTTTTTAGGATTTTCGTTTCAACGTTAATTTTGGTTCTATTTTCAGTATTAGTTTAGTGTAAGTTCATATAATTATTTATATTTAAAACGAATTTTATTAGTAAGATTTTCAAACAATTTAGGTTATCTAATTTTGTAATTATGGCATTTCTGGGTATCAGTTTATTATAGAGATAGGGACCGCGATATGAAGTTGTGAAACGCGATAGTTTTGATTTCTAAACGGTATATTAAAGTTTCCTACTTCTCGAGTGTCATATCTATTTCTATTGCTTTTAAAGAAATTACTTGAGAAATGTGATGGGACAAGCCCGAGTTTATATTTCAGCATAAACAATAAGTTTTGATAAATGTTTATTCTATAGACGTTTAGTGCATTAAGGAATTTTAACAAAGGTTCAGCGTGAGTGAATTTATCTTTTTTTATAGACAATTCTAACGGCATGCTTTTAACGTCAATAAAGTGATTTCAAATTGGATTTATTGGTACTTGCCCATGCTATATTACCATATGTGATAAGAAAAACATGTCTTGTTCTTGTCATTTTTATATATTTAAATACACGAAACTTGTTAATATTATTGGAACCTCTAGATAAATAAACAAATAAAAAAAATAACAAAATAAAAACGGTCCTAAAGTACCTAAAAACCCCGCACCTGATATAAAATTGTACTTTTTGAACATTCTATAGAAATCGTTTTTTATTATTCTGATACCCTTTGAACCAAAGTAAGTTTTTATTTTTCATTTTCACTTCATTTTTCAATTCATTTTTTTTACAAACCTATAGCGTTAGATACATGGTCGGCAAGTTCAACTACTACGTGTTAAGTGAAACTTATTTTTTATGTTACATCTATATAACTAGACAACTTTTTTCTTAAAAATGTATACATTAAATTTTTTTTATAATATAGGTCGAAGAAAGAAAAAAAAAAAGAAGACTTTTGCAAATAAAAATCCAACTTTGGTCCCAAAAAGGGACTTAACGCGTTTGTACAATTATTTAACATACAGTAAAAAATCAGATAATATTTATAAAAATAAGTTAAAAAAAATAAATTAATTAATGAAATCATGAATTATAGAGCTTACCTCCTTCAATGTGTTTGTTTTTGTCTATATAACTTTTTCTTGAACCACTTCTTACTTTCTCTGTCTATTTAAAACACAAAATGATTATTTACAATAAAATTAAAGCTCAATGATTAATTCTAATGCATTTTTTTACTCTTTATTAAAAAAAAAACTTTAACGTAAAATATTCAAACAACCAAAAACATTCCCAAGACCATTAACATCATTATTGAAACTTATGATAGCAAAACGCACACCAATTGTAGGTACTTTTCTGTAAACTTCTGCAATAAGTAGATCTGAAACAACGTGCCTTAAAATTGTGTTTGAACACTTATTTACATTTTGCGTTTGGCTCTGGAGGCATTCTTTTAGGCTTCTCTAAATATTATATTAAATCTCATGCTTAAAAGATGTCTTTTTGACCAGGTTCTTATAAAACATCTTTAGATGGGAAAATAAATGGTCTGAAACTAAAAGAAAGTTTATTTGTCCAAGCTCTTTTTTTCATAAATGATATTCTTTATATACACTTAAGCACAACCCCCTAAACAAATTCTACCGGCTATAGAATGCACTATTTACTAATCAATAACCTTATTACCGCTCATTAATTTGGCTTTTTAAAACGTAGGTCCACCTGTACACAGATGTTAACAACTTAAATGAGTGGACCACTGCTGCTAATAACAAAAAGATGGTTGATATTTTATATATATACTTTGAGAAAGCCTTTGATTCTATGACTTACTCTAAGTTACTGTACAAACTGCATTGTTACGTTATCCAGTATGAACTGCTAAACTGGATTACCAATTTTTTAACAAATCGTTCCTAATGTTTCTGCAAGTAACTCGTATTCAAACAAAATTTTTGTAAAGAGCGGAATACCTCAGAGGACTGTTTTGGAATCTTATTTTTAGTTTTTGTATTGCTTTTGTTGAAAGTTAGTTGCTTTTGTTGAAAGTTAATTGCTTTTGGTAATGGCATATAAATAGGCCGTTGTATACTTTTTTTTAAATGGAAACAACAACAATAAACAACAACGATGAAAAAAATGCTTAAATATATTATATTTGTTTTGTCATAACAAAAAATTTTTTTGTAATTTTACTGATCTTTTGCGAGATGCTTAATCAGCAAATTTAATTTCAATTGCAAGAAAAGTTTTATCTGCGCTTATTGACGAAAAAATTTGCTTCGCGCGAAAAATACGTGGAATGGCCTTAACGCTTCAAATAAAGAAAAGAAAAAAAAAAGAAAAATATAAGTATCAATTACGAAACGAACTTGTTGTGTATATTACACGTCTAGTATAAAGGTCAATTCAATGACAAGACTGGAATTAAGTCTTCTGCGAGCTCCATATAAATACTTTTATCCATTCTATTATTCTATTATTTTTATCCATTCCAATCTAATTACTTTTCAGTTTTTTATTAAAAAAAATAACTTTTTAAACAATGTGGTAAATGATGAATAATAACTATAGTTTGTCATGTAGAATACTATAACCACATTAACTCCCTTCCTGGTATTCCACATTAGGGCACTGCCGACCCAGCCGGCATTTGATCTTAAAAAAACGTCTTTTGAACGTTCAAAAGACGTCTTTTTTTGACCAAATACCGGCTGTGTAGTTATAATTACATGCTGTTAAATTAAAAAAACGCAATTTTTAACAGGTAAACTAAATATTCAGCATAATGAAGTAACGTTTCTGCTTACCTACCTCAAAAAATAAACTTTACAAACGCACTAAAAAAGATCACAACAAAGTTTGTTTGCATGGATGTAAAAAAATTGTAAACACCAAAATAATAATTTACGCGTTATTTTAAGACTATGTTTGCACATCAGATTAAGGCTACGTTATCGAATAACTTCCCAGTGGGCACAGGACGTAAAAAAGACGTCTTTTAAACGTCTTTTTTAACGTTTTGACGTCTTTTGAACGTTCAAAAGGCGTCTTAATAAGGTCCTGTGCCTACTGAGTTAAAACGCTATCAAAACGTGAGAGTTTTGAGATTTTGTTGATGTGCGAGGAAATAAACTAGATGAATAAAAATTTTTATACAATATAGGGACAGATACAAGGATGCAACTTTGCTGAATGACAAGCTAAGCGAGAACAAGTTTTGGTTTCGGCTATTAGGATGTAGATGCCTCTAACGATTTCTGAAAAACACAATCGTTAACCTTACTCTTTAAAAAGGTTGGAAAGGCTATACTTTTTCACTATCAATAATAATTTGTTTTTAAAAAAAGTAGAACATTTTGGCGTAGAATACTTGTGCAGACTTGCACTTCGCCAAGTTGCAAGTACCTTGCACTTGTACAGATTTGTATTGATACAGATTAAGAATCTGCTTAAGTGCTCAATTGCAAATCTTAAAACTCAGAGTTTTCAAAGAACAAACAAAGCACTTCTTTCTCCCTTTTTCTCTCTTCCCCACGATCCAATACTGTCGGAAAATAAAATTCTAGTTTCGTTTTAGCTTTGTCTGAATGAATTCCGTCCCGCTACATCCTTTTGATCTGTTGCGTCAATTTAGAAGGTAAAAATGTTTGCCATGAGCTGCAATTCGATTATTTATTCAAATTCTGAAATTAAGTTCTTTGAAGATAATCTTTTGAATGAAGATGATTGGGGTAAAATATCGTTTAAATAATGTAAAAAAATTTATATTGAATAATAAAAAGCTTTATGCCTTACTTTCAGTTATAAGTATAGTCTAGAAACAAGCACACTAACCAAAAGGTATATCTAACATTATTGCAATTCGGATTAAAAGGTCGCTGGATGAGAGGCTTTTAGTTATTACTATTTTTCATTTTTTTACAAAATAACAATATTTTTTTATCATTTTATTTAAAAAAAAAAGGAAGGATCTTAGGGATAATAAAGATATGTTAAGGTTGTAAAGAGAGCGCTAAAAGGACTTTAGCTGAGATAGGAAAAACTCAAATATTAATATTTTTTATTATCAAAAACTTTATATACAAGTTTATATAAATTAAACTCATAACTATAAATAAAATTAACCCTGAATTTAAAAACGTTAGAAAAATAAACACATGCCCTTAAGTTTATGTAGATACACCTTTAAGTGTATGCATGAAGAAATTCAGTGCCAAAGCCACCCAGTCAGTTCTTTATTCTGTAAAAATTAACATTTTTATTTGAGTTTTAATAGAAAGTATGAAGTTAAAAAAAAACAGTTATTACAAAACTGCCATTTGAATGCTATCGTTAGCACTATTTGGCGCTAGTCATGATTTTCATATTAAAGTTACATTTTTGTATTGGAATATACATAAAAATAATGTCTACACAACTTTTTAAAACTTTTAAAGAATTCCAATAAACATTTACAGTACAATCTTTTAAATTTGTATTTTATAGGGGAAAATTAAAGTTTGACAAAATGAGATTTTCAAATTATAGAAAAATTTTTTACAGTGACATTTTGTAATGACATTTTGCATTAAATCAAATTATGGAGGTTTTCGAATTAAGAAGGTTTGCATTAGAGAGATTGTACTGTACTAATATTAATTTATCTATTCCAGTTGGAAATGATAAAGTTGAAGCAAATTTAGTAAAAAGATAAAAATCTAGTATTAATGTTGTTAATGTGAACACCTTGTCGTACAGTGTCAAATGTTACAGTAAGATAATTATTATGGGTAGCTTACTTCACTACTTGCAGCTCTGATATACTGCCAAGTTCATCAGCCATTTTCTCAACACCTCTGTCATAGGTAATATCATTTTCATTGTCATATTATTACCTATATGGGTAATACCATTTTTTAAATGATCACTCATCAGTCGAACTCTGGTAATTCGAACTCCTATAATTTGACAGATCATTTAAATAAAACAAATTCTTCAATCCAACTTTAGGGTTCAATATTTTGGAGTGAACTCATAGTTTATATATTTATAATATAAATAAAAAACTTTTATATTTTAAACATATTTTGAGACCCCTTGAGGATTCAAATTACATTAGTTCAACTGTATTTCTTTTTATCTTCTTACATATTCACATTTGCATTTTTATCTTCCTCCATCTGGAGCACATTAATTTCCAAGCTAGTGATTACTCTGTCATTTCCTGTAATATCAGGATTAGTAATTTATTTGCGCTAACTTTTGTCACCTATTTCTCTACACTGTACACTATCTTCTTTCTGTTTCCATGTTGTCTGTTGCTCCAATAGAACTTGGTTAATGTTTCTGCTTCTGAGATAGGAGAAGTATTATCTTGTAATATTTTAATCATTGTAATAAATAATATCTTCTAGTATTATAGTTATTGTGAGTGAATCCAAATAAGCTATGTCCAACAGATCGTCAACCTATTTCTCCTCCTTTTCCTTGTGTTCTAGAGTTGTTCTTGCTTAATGCTTGTTTGACTGCTTAATTTATATATAATATAAATTTAATAATTTTGTATTTCACAAAGTTATATATTTTTAAAACTAATTCACTTCTGATAAGTTTGCTAGAAACCCCTATTAAGTTATGAGTTACTAGAAAACAAAGGATAGGGTTAAAGAGAAAGGGAATGGTTAACTTAAAAAGTTGTTGGTTGTATAAGTCAGGAAAACATGAAGATGGGTGAGAGTTTTGAGATTTTGCTGATGTGCAAGGAAATAAACTAGATAAATAAAAATTTTTAATGACATGGAGGGACAGATACAAGGATGCAACTTTGCTGAACGACAAGTTAAGCGAGAACAAGTTTTGGTTTGAGCAGCCGCCATGATAGTATTTGGCAACAATGAGAAAGTGGCAGATAAAGCAGGTCCAACTACATAATAATAATGATGATAATGATCATGTGGATCATGGTAATTTTTATATATGAATATATATGTATATATATATAAAATATAAGGATCTTCCATAATGCGTACAAAGATAGAGGGGGTTATCGACAGTGAGTACATACGCACTTTTTTTTGTTTTTTTTGTTTTTTTGTTTTAGGCGCCCCAAGAAGACCTCATGGTCTTGTCACAGAGCACCACGGAAGAGCATTTAACTAGGAAATTAATGCCTTTCTTCTTACTCATGGCGAGAAGTATGCCCAGAGCTCGCTTCAAACCCTGAATCATCAAGCGCTCTAACCACTGCGCTACAGCCTCTCAAAGATCTCAAGAGATTGTCAGTTTAACTGTCTCCCGTTCTCTCTCTAAATACTGAATCTTTTCTAAAATTGGATTTCTTTTTTAAAAAAAAACATTTAATCTTAAAAGTTTAAAAAAACAATATTCTGTTATGTAACAATTGTAGAGTTAGTAAAAGTTTATTTATATTTAATGTTGAAAAAAATTATGCATTGGGAAAAGGAAGGGTGTATTTTGTAAAAAAAATCTGCATGTATACAGAGGAGGGAGGAGGGGGTTATTGAAAACATGCGAGTAACAAGGGGTAAGAGGGTGTCCTAAATCAGAGGTTTTACTGCGTACATACTTTATGGATACCCCCTATCACAACTATCACAACCTAAATATTTTTTATAATGGTTTTTTTTACAGTGAAACAAGTGGTACCACGTGTTTATTTCAGAAAATAGAAACCTTTCAGTATTTTCATCAGTAGTACTATTGTCAATGTTGTTATCAAGACTTTATTATATCTAAAAAGTTATATAGTCGAAATATTTAATTGCATTGTTGTAGCTATGAGTTACCACTGTAATCTTATAAAAAGAAAGTATTAATTAAAGGTTTTGCTATGTAAATAGTTTTCATAGGTCAACAAGCTTTTTTTCAAATAAAGTGCTCAAAATTTCGTTCTATTTCATCTATCATCAAAATGAGACTATTCAAATGCAAAAACAGTTGATGTAAAATCTGCCAGTTGTATTTACAAGAAGTTGGTAAGTTTGAGACATCCAATGACACTCTTTGAAACATTAAAAGTCATTTGTATAGCAAATATGTCATTTACTATCTAAAGCGTTTGTTATGTAATGAACTATCTACTTATACTGGAAAAACAAACAATTTAAGCAATCACACAAATGGACATATTTCCAGTTGCATAACTTGTAATTCAACAGATAGATTCAACAATCATGTATATGATTGCAAGAAAATACACAACTAATCTATGGAGTCATTACTTCAGCTTTTTGTTTTTCTTGAACTAAAAAAATGAAGGAAATTTCTTGACCTATGAAAGTTATTTACATAAACAAAAACATGACATCAATCATGTTGTAACTATGAGTTACCATTGTAAACAATGATAACTTATAGTTACAATATTGCAATTGAATATTTCTATTACATAACTTTTTAGATATATCAAAATATTGCTAATAACATTTACAATAGTACTACTGATGAAAATACTGATAGGCCTCTAGTACTATTTTTTAAAATAATATTTTAAGAAACTTTTTCGTTAAAAAAATTGATTTATTTGTTGAATATTGTTGTCTTGCTTGGTTACTTTTTCATAATTTTCACTAATTTATTATAGCTCTGTTCTTTAAGAACATTGAGCACTCTATTTGTAGAATACATCAAAATAATATATATATATATATATATATATATATATATATATATATATATATATATATATATATATATATATATATATATATATATATATATATATTATTTATTTCAATTCACCTCCCCAAGGCCATGAAGGCCAATACAATTGAGGAAGCTACTTTCAGTTGTGGTAACAAGCCTCTCAACTTTATAATTTCAATACACGAACTTTGACAAACAAGGCCGCTGTGCGGAAAAACAAATTGGTATATTAAAATTAAAACAAATATATATTTTTCAAAAAGTTTAAATGCAGCTGTATTTATTAAATTTATACATATATATATCAGGACCTATTCTAGGAAAAAAATTTGGGCAGCAGTGTATGTGTGTGTGTATATATATATATATATATATATATATATATATATATATATATATATATATATATATATGTATTATATACTATAGCGTATATAGATCAGCAGTTGCTTACTAGTTTTGCTTATCTTTATAGCATACAACTTTTTCAGAGAAAGAAGAAAAAATATTAAGAACTATGAAAGAAAAGATTGCTGCCACAGCACAAACCCTCAGTCTATATAGCGGAACTCTTTATAGCATACAACTTTTTCAGAAAAAGAAGAAAAAATATTAAGAACTATGAAAGAAAAGATTGCTGCCACAGCACAAACCCTCAGTCTATATAGCGGAACTCTTTGTAATAGTAGACTATAAGTTAGTTGAAGTCCCTGGCAACAAGCTATTTTAATGTAACGTCAGACATGTTATCTAAATGCGCATTTATATTTGTGTGTGTATATATATATACATATATATATATATATATATATATATATATATATATATATATATATATATATATATATATATATATATATATATTTGATATTAATTTTTATTTTTTAGCGTTGATCAAACATCTTTTATGAAGGCAGTCTGCATCTAACATCTTTTATGCAAACAGCCTGTGTTGTTTAAAAATTACTTTTCAACGTATTTCAAAGTGTTTACTTTGAAATATATAGTTAAAAAAAGTTAGTTGCAAAAACTGACTATATAATGTTTTTATGATACCTGCATATTTTAAAGTTAAATATTTTTGCTATTAATTTATAGAGTTCTCACAAAATGTAGCTAAATTTAAAGTATCCTGACATAAGTTATTTTTTAGTCACATATTTTGTGCTTTTGACAAGAAAATTTGAATTGAGTTACATTTTTTCATTAAATTACAGCCATACTGAATTTATGGGATTTAGTGTGGCTTTTATTTAATGACACATGTGGCCCACGTCAAATTTTTTTGCTGTAATACTCTACTGTTGATATAAAAGCAATTTAAAAAAAATATATATATATTTTTTTTTATTTTTTTTTTTTTACAGTTAAAGACAATGTCAGTGATATTGGAAATTTCAGTGAAAGTCCTTCATCTTCTAGTTCAGAAAGAGTAATTTTTTCATGTTTAATTATTTATTATGTGAGTTTAGCTATCTAGGATTTTTAAAAAGTTTTATATGAGCATTTGTTTCACATATAAAATCTTAAAAAAAATTGTATGTTAAAATTACATTATTCATCCATTGTCAATTTTAATAGCTCTTAAAAAATTGTCAATGGATTTCATTTTTATTTTTAGAAAAGTTTTTACTTTAACTTTATTGTAGTTTATATTATTATATTTATAGTACTTTATTCAAGTTTTTTTTTTCTCAACAGGCTATTGAAGATTACTGTTCTATTGGTTTTACAAATAACTATATTGACTGCTGGCTAAACGATGATTTGGATAAATTTGATCAACATGACTCTGCTAATATAAAAAAAGAGCCATTATCTCCAAATAAAATTTTTACTTCCTCGATAGCCAATATATCAGATACAGGAACTTCTTTAACATTTTGTTCATTGCCACAGGAAACAATTTCCGAAAATATTATTAATTTAGGTTCTAATGCTTCTCAAGTTTCTAAAAATGGACATATTCAGACAAACAATATCTCTTCATTGGAATTAAAGTATAATCCAACAAGTACAAAAGTCATAGATAAACCGTTATGTCATAATAATATCATAAAACCAAAAATTTTTAAAATTGGTAAGATCAATTATAAATTGTTATACAGTTGACTCTCGATATCTCGAACCTTATTTCCGGTCCCTGGTGCACTTGTTTGAGCCAAAATCCTCTTGATATCTTGAACTCTCAATATTTTAAACTTTTTTTACTGGTCCTCTGAGAGTTTGAGATATCGAGAGTCAACGTTAATATTAAGAAACTAATTCTAAAATCAACTTTTATAACTGAGTTAATTTTGTTGACTTTTTGCATCAGGTTCTAATAAAATTATAAACTATGATAATTATTATAGTTAAATATTACATTAGTAAAAAGAACTAAGAACTGGTTATAAATTTTAATTCTATTTAATTCAAAAGTTCAAATATGATAAAATTAATAATAATGATAATGTTTTATCTTTATTTTTTCTATTATCATACCTTGGTCTGAAATTTATTTTCTGTGGTGGTTTTATTAAGCATTATAATATATTTTATTAATTGTTTATTATTACAATATTTATTAAGAATCATTTAACCAGTATGATGGTTTTTGTTTTCATTTGAAAGTTTATCATTTTGTTTGTTTTTTCTTTCAGATACATCTTTCTTGCAAATTTTTTTTTGTTCACAGAAACTAGATTTTTTTTCAAAAAAATTCTGGTTTAAAAAAATAAACAGAAGGAAACTGAAAACTCAAGTTTTCAAGTTAACTCCAACCCAAAGCATTTGTTATTTATAGCATAATTTTTTTTTTAAATCAAGAAGATTACAACTTTAAACCCTTACACTTCAATACACTATACTCCAAAACATTCTCATTTCTCTCCAAAACCTAGAACTCTGAAAAATTAATTTCCAGTTGACAATTTATGAATTTGGACTTAAAGTTTATAAAGAATTAGGTTAAGGGTCTTCTGGGTTTGCTGATTAAATAACTGTGTTCTTACTACAGTAAAGAAATTATGGCTAATGAAAATAGGTGTATGTCAGTTTTAAGTAACCTTTATCTTGTTATTATTTCTTTACCAATCCTATTGTTTGCTAATGAAACAACTGACCTGATCAGGCAAAGATGTCAAATTATTAAAGAATCCACCTGACTTGATCAACCATCAAATTTTCACAGGGCATTATTTTAACTGTTGTTTAAATGCGCTGCAGCTTGTTCTACTAACAAAAAGTGGACCTCCACATATAAGAATAGGTCATACTACTAACAAAAAATGGACCATTCGTTATTTCAAGCCCTGTATATATATGTTGCAGATTTCAATAAATCAGGAAACTTAAAATATTGTATATAAATTAATTTAAAATATTGTATATAAATTTTTTTTTAATTATCTTTTCAAATAGTTTTAGTGTTTACTTTTAAGTTTTTATTTTATTTTATAAATAAAGCAAATTATAAGCATTTTTTTATCTTGCTCCTTTAAAACTAAACTTTTTTTTTAGAAAATGGAAATTTTGTTGGTCAAAATGAAAATACGCTTAATACCACACTGACACATCCACATTCTAACATGGAGGTAATGTTATTTATTATTAATTTTTTTCTGAAAAAATGATAGTGTTTTTAATAAAATAGCAATAAATTATTTTATTTTTTTTATTATTTAGATATTTATTATCTTTTTATTTTTTTTATTATTTAGATATTTATTATCTTCTTGTTATTTTATTGTTACAAACCTCTCTTAACTCTCTAACTCTGAAACAGTTATGCTGTAACAGTTGTTATGGTGACTTTGTTTATAGATAAATATTATATTATAAATGCAGTGCCTAGTATAGTTGCAGTGTCTATATTGTTGTTGCTTGTAATGTCTTTATTGCAACATATTTGAAAACATCATTGCCAATTGCTCACAATGTAGGTCATTTGCAATATTCATGCCAACTTTTTTATATTAGTGTTTCAGTAGTATATATTATTGTTTATGAACTCCATTGTACTTGCATTACTGCTTGGAAAGACAAAGTGAGCCAAGGTTTTAACTTAACTTGTATGTTTGTTGCCAGTGTATGCTAAATCTGTGCTGAAATAATAAATTATAAATATTTTAATAATCATAAACGAATCATACAATAGAGCAGTAAAGTCAACGGCATGCTTGTCATTGCTCTATATACCTGCAAGCAAAAAAGGATTACCCTTATTTTGGAAAGTATTGGTTTTTTTTTAAAATGGATACAAATTAAACCTTAAGCTGTTGTAACAGTAATAAACATATGCAACTGTTAAAATAATCAAAAACAATCGGTTGTTTTTAAACGCAAACCTGTAGAAATACTTTGGTTGAAAAAAATATTTTTTAACTAGTTGTTCTTATTGGGTTAAAAACCCTGCTCACTGTATGTATTTTAAAATACATACTGTATGCTCACTGTATGTATTTTAAGTTTTCAATATTGTAATTTTAATACATACAATAATTTACAATAATTTTATTTTATTATGTACTAACTTAATGAAAATTTAATAAATTAATTTTCAGTTGCCATTTTGGTGGATTTGGGTCTACAGTGTTTTATTAAAAATTTCACTATATTTAAGTTGTGGATCTTCTGGGTTTATTGAATAAATAACCATATTCAAACTGCAGTAAAAAATTTAAAACTTAATCAAAATTATAATCAATTTATACAATTTAACAAAAAAGTCAACTAAAAAAAAAGGTTCAGTTTTAGGAAATTGGTATAAAACTTATTGTATTTGGTGATAAACTTTTTTTTTTTTTTATAATCTCTCCCATGTTTTTTTCTTCTCAAGAAAGTTTTGAAGGATGATACCATGCTAAACCTGTATTTCAGACTTTAAAATTGAGAGCTTTCTTGGTTTTTCTCTTGGTTATTGCTTTTAACTGTAGTAGGTTGAATGACTTCTACTGGCAGGGCCGGTCTTAGGCCGATTTGACCGATTGCTTCAAATAGGGCCCCGCGCTTGGTAGGGCCCCCGCAATTTATAGCATATCATTATAAATGGCAGTAATTTTTTTTTATAAATTTCTATCAATCTTAATATAATTCGTACAGTTAACGTTGAACGTTTAATGCGCATGGTAACGTCTATTGTTATTTTTAGTTTATCTTAGTTATTGCGGTATACGGTATAAAATATATTAGTTTCCAATCTACTTTTGAAAGTTCCAGAAGTACTTATTTCCGAAAATTTACGAGGCAAGCAATGAACATGGTGGCAGCTTTTATATTGTTAAAGATTAAGCTGTATTTACTTTTGAAATGTTTGTAATATATTTTTTGTTTGTTTATGCTATAATTATTTTTCATTTTGTTTACTATTAGTTTTATTTACTTTTGTTTAACGCAAACTTTTCTCGCTTTTCAGTAAATATTTTATATTTAAGACAATATAAATTTTATTGGATAATTTTAAGAGTACTTTTTTTCAAGTCTAATAAATAATCTTAATATTAAATGTTTGTTTATTTATATTAAGATATTTGTAGTAATCAATTGCTTACATTTTTATTTATGTTTTAATTTGTTGAGTTGTTAAGATACTTAAGATTTATTTTTATTTATGTTTTAATTTGTTGAGTTGTTTAGATACTTAAGATTTATTTATCTAGACTAGATACTATATTATAGTATCTAGAATCGCATAGTCTATATAGTTCAATGCTTCAGTAAACATTATATTAACTAAAAACAAAAGAACTTTTAAGTTTGTTTTCATGCTTCAAATAAAAAAAGCTATTTTTATGTTTTAATCTTACTATAATTCTAATGGATTTATTTATTTATTATCTCTTTATCAATATGTTTTATTATATTTTATCTCTATATTGTTTTAGCTAATTGAAGGGAAAATGTTTATATTAGTTTTGTTAATTTTACTTTTAATTTTGTAAGGGGGATTTTTTATTTAATTTAGTTTAATTAAACTATTTTATTTTATTGTGCAATTTAGTAGTAAAAAAAGAGATAAGTTTTTAGTTTTGAAGAACACAAGCCAAAATATGAGTAAAAGACAAAGGGACATCAGTAGAAAATATCTAAGTGGTAACATGAAGAGAACCTTAGCTAAGGTAAAGAAAACTGAAGCAGAAAAAGAAAAAGGTGCGTTAAATAAATATTTGAGTAAATCAGTAGATCTGTTTGAAACTGAAAAATCAGACAAACAAGTCGAGTCAGACGACATTGAAACAAATATTTCTAAAGAAATTACATCAGAAGCTAGTAGTAGTTTTCTTTCTGGATGTAATGCTCAACAAAATACATCTGAATTATGTATAAATATATCTGTTAACACACACAAGGATAATGAGGATATTTCAGAATCAAGAGAAGAAAATTCAAACCCAGCACTATGTGATATTTTAAAGATAAAAGATGACCCTGCTACATGGCCAAATAAAATTAATCAAAATGTCAGAAATTATTTAGTGAACAAAGGACCCCCTTAGATCACTGTAGAAAATTTTCCCCAAAATGAAAAAGGGTTACATTTTTCGAAATTTCATTGTAAAAGAAAATTAAAAAATGGGGAAGTTATAGAACGACCATGACTAATATATTCTGAATCATTTGATAAAGTTTACTGTTACTATTGCAAACTTTTTGACACAAATTCTGATTCTGCACTTGCTACTTCTGGATTTGACAGCTGGTCAAATATTCATACAAGATTAGAGGATCATGAAAAATCAAAAAAACATTTGCAATGTACACTTAATTGCAATGAACTGCAGCAAAGGTTATCTACTGGATTAACTGTTGATACATTAAATGAAAAATTAATAAGACAGGAAACAAAACGCTGGAATCAAGTCTTTGAGCGACTTGTTGCTTCTGTACAGTTTTTGGCAGAAAGGAACTTGGCATTTCGTGGGTCTGAAGAACAAATTGGAAATCCACATAATGGCAATTTTCTAGGCGTCATTGAATTGCTAGGAAAATTTGATCCAGTTATGCAAGATCATATACAGAAAATTATTAACAAAGACATTCATGATCATTATTTAGGCAAGACCATACAAGATGAAATTATTGATACTATAGGCCAAGCTGTTCTACAGGAAATTATTGCTAGAATTAAGTCGGCAAAGTATTTTGCAGTGATTCTTGACTGCACTCCTGATATCAGCCATCAGGAACAGATGTCAATGGTGCTAAGATATGTCGCTGATGGCACACACTCAGATGTCCCAGCAGGAATTTATGAACATTTTATAAAGTTTATTATAGTTGAGAGCAGCACTGGTGAAAATTTATTTAACACTCTTGTGAAAGAAATTAAAATGCTAGGACTAGATGTTGAAAACATCAGAGGACAAGGGTATGGCAATGGAGCTAATATGAAAGGGCACAATTCTGGAGTGCAAGCACGACTTTTGGAAAGAAATTCACGAGCTTTCTATACTCCTTGTGTGTGCCATAATTATAATCTTGTTCTAGGAGATATGGCTAAAACGTGTTCAGATGCCATGACATTTTTTGGAGCCCTGCAGCGTATTTACACCCTTTTTGCTTTATCTACAAAAAGATGGACTGTTTTTTAAAAGCATGTGAAATGCCTGTCTGTTAAACCATTATCAGAAACAAGATGGGAATGTAGAATGGAAAGTGTTGAAGCTGTACGATTTCAAGCCGCAGAAGTGTGTGATGCTTTAGAAGAACTAGCAAAAAGCACAAATGATGCTCAAGGGAAAAGTGAGGCTGAATCATTAGTAAGCCAAATGACAAATTATAGGTTTCTGGTTGCACTATGTTTTTGGCACTCTTTATTGTTTCAAGTAAATTTTACTAGCAAGGAACTTCAAAGCAATACCATAGACATTGCCGCGGAGCTGACATCTTTTGAAAAATTGTTTGATTGGTTGAAGACATACCGACAGGCTTTGTAGCAGCATTGATTGATGCCAAAGAGCTTGCAAATGAGTTAGAAGTTGAACCCATATTTCAACAGAAGCGCTGTTACAAGAAAAAGAAAATGTTTCTTTATGAATCTTCTGACGAACCAATTTTAGACCCCAAGACAGAATTCTGGGTAAATTTTTTCAATCAAGTTGTAGACAAAGCATTGCAATCTCTTCAACCACGGTTTATGCAGCTGAAAGAACACCATAAACTTTTTGGATTTCTATATAATTTTCAAAATATGTCTAAAGAAGATCTCAGAAAACATTCAGCCGACCTAGAAATTGCTTTGACAGACATTACAAAAGATATAGAAGGGTTCATGCTTTCCGAAGAAATGGAGGCAATTAAGCCAATACTGCCCGTTCAACAACAAAAACCCAAAGAACCCTTTAAATATTTGGCTTGTAATGATAGGTCGACTGCATTTCCAAACTTGTTCATAGCCCTAAAAATACTGATGACAATTCCAGTTACAGTCGCTTCCGGTGAAAGAAGTTTTTCAAAACTAAAATTAATTAAAACCTACCTTAGGTCAGTAATTAACCAAGAACGACTAAACAATTTGGCACTAATATCAATTGAATCTCCTTTAAGTAGAGAAATTAATTATGAAAAAATTCTAAAAGATTTTGCAAGCAAAAAAACAAGAAAGATCCACTTTGACTTACAGATTATTTGTTTATTATGACAATAACAAGAACTGTTTTGTTTAAATTCATTGTAATATTTTTATTATTGTTTATTGATTCGTTTGTGGAGTTATGTTTTTTTGTATAATAAATGTGTTTCAATAATTTTATTAATAGTAGTTATTGTAAAAAAAAAAATCAGGTGGGCCCCGCAAGCATTCATTAAATTGGACCCCCCAATTCGTAAGGCCGGCCCTGTCTACTGGTACACTATTCCATTCATCGATAAACCTATTGCTGAAAAAATATTGCCTTTCCAAACAATTTCTGACCAATTCAGTTTTCATTCGATGTTTTGCTCCTTTAATGTTAGATGCAGGACCTGTAGAGCAAATAGAGTTCATTGTTTGATTTTGTTTAATATCAATTATTTCAATACCTTTAAATATTTTGAATTGCTGGACCAAGTCGCCTCTTTTTTTTTTTTTTTTTTTTGTTAGTTCACCTCCTCAAGACCGAAAAGGCCACTACAGACGAGGAGGCTACTTATTTGTAGTACAACCCTCTCTCAACTCTATAACATTGAAACACGAACCTTGACGAACAAGGCCGCTGCGCAGAGAAAATTTTGAGCCTTCTATTCTCCAAAGTAGTCAAACCCGAAATTTCCAACCTTTTTTTGTACTCAAGATGTCTTAGTTTTGGTATCATTTTGGTTGCTCCTCATTGAACTTTTTCTAGTTCATTAATATCTTTTGTATAATACATACACCATGCTTGAATCGAAAACTCTAAATTTTATCTAACATACAATACAATGTTTTTATTATATCTTTATCCTTGTACTTGAATGTATTATTTAGTAGTGAGAGCATACTATTTGTTTTCCTAGTTGCATATTACTTGTTTGGCCCATTTCAAATCACTTGATATAAAAACACCAATGTCTTTTTCTAGTTTTGACTTTTCAATTTCCATTAATTTATTGTTGTTCATAAAATACGAATATTCTTTATTATTTGAGCCAAAGTGCATAATATTACATTTTTCAAAATTTAATCCTAATTTCCATTTTGTAGACCATTCGTTAAGTTTATTTATATCATTTTGAAACAATTGTGAATCATTTTAAGAAGAAATAGGCACGATTATCTTATCATCATCAGCATATAAACAATATTTATTAATAAAGTTTTCCAGTAAATCATTTATAAATACCAGAAAAAGGAGAGGACCTAGAACAAACCTTTGTGGTACACCACTAAGTACATCAACCCAATTTGTCACACTTTCACCTAAAACCACTTGTTGTTTTCTATTAGCTAAGAATCCACTTAAAAAGTTTACCAGAAATACCGAAAGTCAATAACTTAGACAATAACTTTTTATGTGAAACACTATCAAAAGCTTTTTTATAGTCTGTGTACAATACATCTACCGGTGTTCCATTATGGAATGCATTTGTTAAAATATCTAGGTATTCTAATAGGTTTGTTGTACAGCTATTGCTTTTCATTAAACCATGTTGTTTTTTTGAAAGTAATTTATTGTTTATGAGGTGTTGCATGATAAAATCAGCTATTGTTCTTTCCAACATTTTATATGGTATTGAAGTTAACAATATTGGTCAGTAGTTAGATGCTTTTAATTTGCTTCCTTTTTAAAAAGTGGCATTACATTTGCCTTCTTCCATATATCTGGTAGGGTACCTGTTTCCATCGATTTTTTGAACACTAAATATAATGGGTATGATATTGACAAGCTGCATTCTTTTAAAACATTAGGATGAACAAAATCAAAACCAACCAATTTTGACTTATCAAGTGCTTTAAGTCTAGTTTTAACATCATTTTGTGTTATTAAAACTGTGTTTAATAATAAATTTGAAGGCACATTACAAAACTCAATAATGCTTGCACCATTATCATTAACATACACAGATTGAAAATATTTATTTAGTTCAGTAGCTATAGCGAATTGATCATTTATGATTTCCCCATTTTCAATTTCCAGAGCTCAAATTTGAATTTTTACTGATTTCTTTTCATTGATATATTCAGGGACGAACCCAGACCTGTTTTAGTACCGCTAGAGTGGTATAGGCGCCAAAAAAAAACGCCCAATTTTTTTAATTTTTTTTTTTTTTGCTTTTTATAAAAAATTAAAAAAAAATTCAGTTTTATATGCAGTAGTATATAAATAATTTTCAGTTTATTTTAGCTACCTCAATTTTTTTCATGACAATAAAATGAATTAAAAGGAAATTGCTTTTTTAGGTAATTATGTAATGATGTAACTGTTCTTACATAATTACCTAACCTGTTACTAACTGAACGTTAGTTTAAAAAAAAAATTAATGTTGTTATGAAACTCAATTTTAAAAACTTATTGCGATATTTTATAACAATGGAATGTATAAAAATTTGCTTTTTTTGAAAGATACAATGATTTAAAAAAAATCCATTCAGAGTAAAGTTAGCATTTGTTTTTTGGCAATTAAGAGTAAACTGCTTATGATAATAAATGAACAAAAGTTAAAATTTTAGTCCTAATAGTTATCGCGCAAATTTAATACTTGAATGGATGAACTTTTGATCTTTAGGTTGTATTTTAGTTTACTTGAGGAAAACATAAAAACCAAATGTAAACTTTTTCAGAAAGTTTTGTTTCTTTTCCATATTCTTTTTGACTTTTAGAATAATAAAAATAGTGGTTACAATAACTTGATAAAAGTTTTATTAAGATCTGTTTAATGTAACCCATAGTAAATGTAACTTATTAAACGTAATTTTTTAAATTATACTTTAATGATTAAAAAATATAACATATTTTTTAAAATAAATGTTTTTTTAACCAAAAAAATAACATTTTTAAAATTATGTTAACCATAATTATATCTTCTTTAATTATCTTTAATTTAAAAGGCGCCCCGAAATCACTTTAAAAACTCTTAACCTTGAGTAAAAGTTAAATGAACAGATTTGCAAATATTTAGATCAAAATTTTAAAATTAAAATACGTTTATTAATTGCATGTTTTTTATTCGAATACAAGATGTAAAACTATTATGTTAATTTTTAAAATATTACGCAATTTAATATATGTAAATATATTATGTAATGTAAATATTAATTAAAAATTGTTTAAAGTTTTTATACATTTAATTACTAATTATTTAAAACATTAACACCTGCTAAAGTTAAATTAACTAAAATATAGTTAATGTTTAAAATACTTTAAATAATTTTAACTAAAAAATTATTTACTAATAGCATGGTATTTGCTACAAAAGCCTTTATTAAAGTCTTAAGTAAAATAGTTTTCTTATCGTAACAAAAGTAGCATCGTCCACCGGTAAATTCATGTATTTAAAAAATGCCTTAAACATGCAGCAGATAAACACAAATGATTAAAATGATGATTAAAAATCATTTTTGCCGCACCAGTTTTAACTAGGGAAGGAGGAGGAGAAAGGGAGACTCTAAAACATCAACCCCATCTCCCTGACATTGCCGGAAAAAAAGCAGTATCCCCAAATGCACTCTGGGTTCTTCACTGATATTTATAAAGCAATTTAGGATTTGATTTAAACTTGCTAGCTATAGTACTTTCTAATTGTTTTATATTGTTCTTGATATCATTTTTTATTCTAATTTTCAACTTATTATACTGAGTTTTTGATGGTTCGTCATTCCAGCCATTATGTTTATTAGCAAGCCATATATTGTTTTTAGTTCTTGTTTTATGTTTCAATTCAGGAGTAATCCATTTGTTTCTGTTTCTTCTATTTTGATAATTAATTCTTGGGATAAACAGATTAGTTGCATAATTGTAATGATACAAAAATAAATCATACATTTCATTTATAATTTACTTTTATCTCCCTAAAGAAGCTGAGTGTGTTATAAAAACAATTTTTTTTTTCGTTTGAAATAATAAGGCCTGTAATATTAGTTAATTTGTAGTTTGCTATTTGGAATGTTTGCTCACAAACACTTTGAAATAGAAAACGATCTTCAAGAT
This sequence comes from Hydra vulgaris, assembly GCF_038396675.1. NCBI lineage: Eukaryota > Metazoa > Cnidaria > Hydrozoa > Anthoathecata > Hydridae > Hydra > Hydra vulgaris. The sequence goes on from NC_088921.1 coordinate 39,244,253, forward strand.
AATTATTATCAGACCAATCTATTGTATTATAGTTGATGTCGCCTGTAATAATAAGATCGCTGTATTCTTTCTGATAAATACTCGTTTTAGCAGCATTAACAGGTAGCAAAACTATTATTGTACTCATGAGATATATCTGGTGGTCTATAAATGCATCCTATTAGCATTTTTTTATTTTTAAAACATAGTCCATATTTGTTTAATAAAATTATCGTTTAATTGTAAACTATTTGTTTCAAACTGATTAATACATTTTTTGACATAAATACAAACACCTCCTCCATGAGTCTTTCTATTGCTTCTGAAAATATTATAACTAATTATGTTTACATCTGATTCTGCTTTAAACCAAGTTTAAATAACATCCGGTTTATATATTTCACATTGTAACCTTAACTCATTGATCTTATTATTTAGAGGCCTTGCATTTGTGTACCAAATCATTAGTTCTTTGCATTTTATGATTATCGTGCTCTTTGTTTATACTTAAATCACATTTCTTACGCTCGTGAAAGTTTACTAATTCAATATCTAGCAGTCTCTTATCGCTCAGCAACTTATTAAGATTGTGAAGTCCACCACTAAACTGATTTAATTTATTGTTAGTTTCATAGTTAAAACATCGTATGTTGTTTATTGGCATTTAGTTGCTATTTTTTTATTCTTACTACCTTGTCATTTCTAATTCCAAAGTAATAATTTGCTGTGTCAATGTTGTCATTATTTCGTTTTTTTAGATTTCGTTTGTTTAGATTCAGTCAAATCAGGATTTAAAAATACATTTTTAAAGGTTTTATCTTTCTTCAATTCCTTGGCATTTTTTAAAACAGAATTACGTTCCAATTTATCAGTTAAAACAACAATATATGGAGTTTTGTAACCATTTTTTGACTTTAATAACATTTTTGATTTTGACATTGACCTTCAACTTTTGCATGACTGTTTCAGTATTTTGTTTATCTTCTTCAATTGCTTTGACTTTATCACTTAATGCTGATTCCTCTAAACCAAAAATAACCAAGTTATTTTCTCTTTTAAATCTTTCTTTGGTTTCATTTGCGACTAAAAGTTAAGAATGAAAAAAGACAATTGTCTCAAAAGTAACATATTGTTTAAAATAATATTTTTACAGGAAATTAGTTTTCCAACTTCAGTTAAAAAGTCATTCTAAAAGTATTGCTGAATAAAAGATAAAAAAACTAGTATTCAATTAATTAGTAATAAGTAATTAAAATGGTTTATTTTTTTCTAAGCATTTCATGATTATTATTAGGGTGGGTTGAAAATTTTTGAAAAAAGTTTGGTCTAATACTAAATATTTTGTTGCATTTACCTGTAAATGAATGAAAATTAAAATTGAATGAATTATAAGTTGCAGTATTATTTGTATTTCACCTTAATTAAACAGAACATACTTGTTACACAATTAAATGAGTATCAGTAAATTAGTATACTATACTTATTACAAAGTTTTCAGCATAATTTTTTTTCGAGTCAAAATGTGGCATTAGACTGTGAGAGTGAATTTGAACTCTTATGAAACTGTCTCTAGCGTTGAAACTGTTTCATTCAGTGTTCAATATGTGTGTAATTAAGATATTTTACAGGAAATAGCATTTCTTTGAACTGGTAAATTTCTTCATTTGATAGGCTCAAAGTTACTAGTGGCTCAGATGCATTAACCCAATTAATAAGTTCCACCCAGTCATTTGCATCATAGTTAATAGCAGGAACTGAGAATTGGCAAATTCTCAGTTCCTGCTATTAACTAGTTCCATCTTCTTTTTTTCTACACTGAAGGATTATGTCAATTGCCCTGGAGTGTTTGCCTTTATCTGAGTCCGCTAACATTGCAAGCAATAGATTTTTACAATAAGCAAAGTATGCACCTTGACTTATGTATGGCTTCACAATAGCGACAGTATCACTTAAAAGATCCTTTAAAAGCTGAGTTGCCAGGTAAACATGCTTTGCATCACCCGTACACAGGAGGGACCCCTAAATGGCAAATCAGTTTGCAATATAGTTGCTTACTATGAAGTGTGTAATCACACAAAGTTTGTCCGTAGGGTTCTAAGTGGCAATATACAATTGGCAATCACAGGTCTGCAGTGCCTTTCCAATGGGGCCACTAAAACTGGTGTCAACAGATGTAACATAAATGTGTAAATAGGTGACACAAGGACAACTTATTTGTGTGCAACAAACAAATGAACCAGTTCATAGCACATCCAAGAGCTGGCTCAGCTTGACAGATTATTCCACCTTTGGAACCTGTGTTCACATATGTGCTGTTACATTCCATGGCACAGTATGATCAGCACCTTGTTCTGAAATGGCTGAGATAATGCTGCTGATGTTGATACTTTTTTTGATGTTGGTGTGATATGAGTGAGATTGTCTTTGATAACTTTAGTTAAAGTTTTATTTTTTCTGCCATCAAATTAAATGCCTGTGATGCTTTCAGTTGTTTTCCTCATACCTTGCACTTGCCAACCATCAAACTCTGATCATCCTTAGTAATCATGCCAACATCAATAAGGACTGCAGTTGCCAGGGATGCTGTAACTTGATCTGATATAACATATCTATCTGCTTCCTTGTCTAGATTTGGAAGGGACGTTCTGATTGCCCTGCTTGGTAGTAGTAACACAGTCGCTGAGATACACTTCACTATCATTATCCTCTTCACTTGAATCCGTATTAGTATCATCCACCTTTTAAAAGTTCAACTCAGCTTCATCTGATCTGTTTGTTGAAAGTTGTTCTTTATTACCAGGCTTCCTTTTTAGGCGATTCTGCAATCGGGTCGTTATTACTATATTAACATCATCAATAAATTTACAACAAGAATTTCTTTGATACAATAAGTATAATTCTTCCATCGGTGAAACTTGGATTTTCTAGGACACTTGCAGAAAACAGTCACTTGGTTAATAGATTCATTTTATAACATCAAGCATTTACATGACACAATATCAAACTAGGGATCCAAGCTCTTCTGGAAATCGTTTACAACTAGATTTTGATCAACACAATTCTGCTCTGGTAGTAATTAAAGCATCAACACGCAAAATGGAATTGAAGCCTTGTCCCACAACATTTTAAGCAACAATTTTGTATTTGTCTTTATTACAATCATTTTTTTTAGTTGTAAAAATCTCCTTATAGCTTAAATGTTAGTTGGTTGAACATTTTGTGGCCGATCACAGCTTCACTAAATATTGCATGTCTTGTCAGCTGTCTTGTAGCCATAATTTCAAATAATCAGATCAATTCTTTCAGTAACTAAAACAAAACAACAACAGGTCATTTAACAACATTTCTTTTTGCAAACTACTAAAAGCTAGCATAAAATTAGTTAATTTAGACAAAGTTAAGACAATTCAGCGCAGTAATATTATTGTTTATGCAAAACAGTAACACAAGGCTACTAAAAGTTTGCACAAAATTTGAATGTTTAAGTATAGTATATTCACTAGACATTTTTATTTCATAATCTGATATTGATTTTAGCAGTTAAAATATTTAAACAAAATGGATGGAATTAAAGAAAATGACAAATGAAAGCTTATTGGAAACTTCTATTTAGATAACATAGACAAAGAGGAAGCATTTACAGTGCATCATTTTATGCAAATGAAAGTTGCAAGGTGAACAATTTATAATATTATTTAAAAAGTTGACAACAATATTGACCTTAAAAGAAAGTCAGGAGCAGCAGAAAACCATACAAAACAAAAGAAAAATTACTTCACTCATTAACAAGGCTGAAAATAAAGTTGGAATCTCCCAGATAAAACTTGCATTATATATGGAATTCATAGTAGTTATGTTTATAAAATTTTTAACATGCATGGACTTGAATATTTCAAAAGAAAGAAAGCACCAGAAAGCTCTGTAATTCAAATAATTAAACAAAATCAACGACTGTTAAAACTTTTAAAACTTTTTTCCAACCGTCAAATGAGTTTGAAATTATCATGGATGATGAGTCCTATTTTACATTGAGCAGCCAAAACACACCAGGAAATAATGGCTTTTATTGTCAAGATAAAGAAAAAACTGAAACTAATATTTAATATAAGTTTAAATCAAAGTTTCAAGCGAAAGTTTTAGTATGGATTGCAATCAGTAGATTTGGTAAATCAAAGCCTTTCTTTGCAATTAAGAATAATGCCATTGATGCAAAAATATATTTCCAAGAATGCATTGAAAAGAAACTTGTTCCCTTTATCAATTTGCATCACAAAAATCTAAAATATATATTTTGGCCTGATGGTGCAAGCTGTCATTATGCAAAGCTAACAATTGAAACTTATAAGAAGTTTAATATATTTCTAAGGATGATAATCCACCAGATGTACCGCAATTAAGGCCCATTGAGACATTTTGGGCTCACCTAAAACAGAGAGTCTATTCCAATGATTTCAAAGCAAAAAATCTTAATCACCTGAAAAAGAGAATTCAACTTAAGTTACGAGATTTCAGTCCAGAATACTTTGAAACCTTCTTTGCTCGCTTAGGACTAAAATTTGCTACACTGTTGATCATGGGACACTTTCAGTTATAAGATGATCTGTTATTACTTTCCTTACTTATTTGATCAGTTGTGAAACAGTAATATATTTTGAATGACAATTATAAGCAATTCTTTTTTGTGCAAATTTTTAGTAGCCTCGTGTTAATTGCATGCGAACTTTTGGGCCCAAAAATTGGGCACTTCCTGTAAAGCATTTTTATTTTTTACAGCTGCTTTTGGTTTCATACATGGAATGGCAAAAAAGTACAGAGTATTGTGATGAAGTTCACACTTTTTTTGTTTTCAACCCACCCTAATGATTATAGTTATTATTGAGTTTTCATTATAAAATTTGAAACTTATTGAATTTGACTAGTCATCAGCTTAGAGCCAAGGTGTTGCATGTCTACATTTTGCGTTTTTTCTATTTCAATAAATATCAATAAATATTTTTCAACCAGTGGAACAATAAATTTAGTCTCAAAAATAATGGAACTTTAGGAAATATTTAAATAATCAGTAGGGCTTTCTGGCCGAAAGTTTTTACATACTAAAATCTATAACTCGATTTTCTAGGTAACACAAAAAATGCACATACGGCCTCTTGGTTCTTGGCTGACATAGTTACCAATTTGAGAATCAGGTTAGCTTTTAAACTAAAATAATAAAATTTTGTCAATACCAAAGTCTTAACTAAAATAAGTCTTGCTATGCTGTCTGTTAACAAAGTAGTTCAAAGCAAAAAATCTTGTTGTTTTTTTTAATTTTGCATTGTAATGATTTATTTTATTAAAACAAACCATAGGACCATTTGACCCAAACATAGATCTCAATATGTTTTTTGATTGATAATTTTAATGAACACAACACATAGTTTCCTCTGTTTTATTTTTTTATTTTTGTTTTGACAACAGTTATTATAAAAATTTTAGTTTAAAGATTTTAAAAGACAGATGAGAATGATAAAAAATCGAGAATCTGCATGTTTATCACGTCAGCGAAAAAAAGAGGTAAATTGTTTATTGGATGCACTTTTAATTTTCATTTTTATTTGTTTATGTAACTTGATTTTTTAATTTGTTTTTAATGGTTTATTAAATGTTTTAATTTTTATTATTTTAAGTTTTAATTTTTTATTTTTGTTTAATACTTTTTTTTCTGAATTTTGAATTTTGAATTATTTTTTGTTAAAAAGGGAGCAACAGAATTTTAATAAGGGCTACATAGGGGTTTCAAGTTACAGAGTTTACTTAGTTGTTTTATATTTAGAATTATAATACAATTTCAAATTAAAAGAAAAGGTTGTTTTTATTTCACAGCTTGCTTTGTAAATAAATGATTTTTTGATTAAATTTTTCGCCAGAAGTTAATTGTTTTTACAATTTAAATTAGTTACAGTTCAATAGAAATTTAGATTTTAGTTGCATACATAATACTAGGTTATGTAAGTTTTTTCAGGGTTTTGGGAATAATATGTTATTTTATTTACAAAGTTCATTATTTTTGTAAATTATAATTTTTAAATATTTTTCAAACAAAATATAGTTTAAAAAAAATTAAAGTTTAAAAATATATATATTAATGTGGTTAATTTAAAAATATTGAGTCCATTGTTCTTCATTGCACAGTGGGCCAGAATTCGCTTTTACTGGACAAAACTAGTAACTCTTCATATAAAAAAGATAAAAGAACTATTATTGCACTGTTTACTAATTTGGGGATTGCGGTTTCAATGGTGACATTAGTTTTAATTTTGGGTTGCTATGGATTCCTAAATTGCTTAGCATCCACATATTTTATTAACCATAATAAAGATAAACTGGACTAAAGTAATAACTTCATCAGATTATTCCCATAATTACCACATACAGTATTATACTACAAATGTAGTGGAACTAAAGATTTTTTATCTGGTTGATTGTGATACCTGAAATACCTGGCATCAGTTCATTTTATATAGATACTACTTTAAATTTCTTAAAACATCAAAGTTATAAACAAGACCAAAATTAATGTGACATTTTGATTGAAAATTATTTTATGTATTTAAAAAAATTAATTGCATATCCAATTACTAATTTTAGGTATTTTTATGCAGTTCTAGAGCGGTTTTTTATATTTCATGAAACTACTACATAGTCCATATAAAAAAGAACCTTAAGCTTAAACCGTTTTGTGTATATAATATAAAATATTTTGTTTAAAATTATTTTTCATACCAAAACTCATGTATACTGGTAATTGTAAAACAGCTTTAGCTTCTTTTTCTTTACCATCTTGGCGCAAACTACAATCCCATGCAAACAATAGTTCAGAAGATGAAAAAGATGCAACTAATGGCACCAATCTTTTTTCTTTTGTTTCATTACTTGAAGTATCATAATTCACTTGGGGTCTGCCAAACACTACAGTTGAATTAGAGCAGAGTTATCTTTATCAATGGAGGCAGTTAGAAGAATATGCTTATTATCAATTATAAATTGAACTGATATTGGTTCATTTTGTAGCCTTTGTTTGTTATTCTCTTCAAAATGAGTTTTAGAGTATTTGCATGTATATCTTTGTCAAAGATGCTTTATGAAATTAGATAAGTTATTTTTGCAGTAAAGTTTGTGCCATTTACAACTGCATTCAAAATATAAGGATTAGCTAACTTCAAGTTTTCTTGTATTATATATGAATAAATATCAATATTTTTCATGTTTTAAATATATATAAACATGAATTAGACAAAATCAATAAATATTTTAAGATGTATTAATACTAAAATAAGTTTGTATCTAGACTTGCTGAAACCCAATTATTACATAACCATTTAAAATAAAATACATATGTTTTCGCCACATAAAATCGGGTACAACAGTTAACTTGTAAAAATTATTATTATCGATCAGGCGGACATCCACGGGTTATAAACCAAATTTATATTGATAACATGCATATTGAACAATCTATTTCAAGTGTCAAATTACTGGACCACCTTGGACCGTAAAAGTATTTGATTATATAAGTGCAATTTTAACTGTAAAAAGTACTTCAAAAATATGCCATCATCTGAAATCTTTTTTTTTTTGACATAACTTAAGTGCAAAATAGTATTACAATAGCTCATTTGAAAGACAATACTGGATTTTATTAAATTATGCAATATATTTTAAAATTAATAAAAAAAATTTTTTTTTATTGAATTTTCAAATATTTTGCATAATTTAATAAAATCTAGTATTGTCTAATATTTTTGTATAACTAGCATGCATCCTTAAAAGCATACAGCATGATAATTATACAAAAATATATACATTTTATAAAAGCTGAATGTTTAAGCTATAAAATGGTATATAATAATGTAATTTTTGAGAATGTATTTTTTTTTACTTTTGTCCACTGCATGGCCCACTGCATTGTATCAAGTTAATCATTGCATCAATTTTATAACATTGTAACAACTTTTGAAAATTTTAGAATATTTTTTCATTATTAACTTTATTATTTTTGATTAAATTCATTTCCTATAAGTTGCAGAAAAGGAGGTGGGTGTACTACTAGTCAAGGAGGCTACATATTTTGTTATTATACTTTTTATTCGTTAATTTTTTTATTTTATTTGAAACTTTAAACTCCAGAAAACAAAGATTGTTAAACAAGGCCATTGCACAACATGTTGAGTGACATGCAGTGCTCAGAGCAACATGTTGAGTGCTGTTTTTCTGGACACTTTATGATTATAATAAAAGTTTCATTTTATTATATTTTCATATGGGTTAGACAAAATTTTCAAATAACCTAATAGTTTTTTATTATTATTATTATTATTTTTGCACACAATTGGTTTTGATTATTTTAATTAAATTTTAATTATTTAATTGTGTGTATTTACAAATTTGTACTTTACTGTATTTTTTTTTTATTTTATAAAAAGCTCATAAAAAAATGATCATTGTTATAAGTGTATTTTAACTTTCACAGTTGAATTAAATAATTATATATTTCAAACAAATTTTTCAGCATATAAAAACTCTTGAATCGCGTGTTTCTGCTATTACTGAAGTAAACCAACAATTAAAAGAAGAAAACTGTATTCTAAAACAAAGGGTTCAAGAACTAGAAAATGAAGTATACATTTTAAATGTGAAGAATTTTTTTGAGTCAAATATGATAAATGATTTGTTTTTTAATTTGTTTATTTTATTGTTTAGAATGAATTGCTTCGTAATAGAGGAATGTTGAAAAGTGGAGTAAAGCGATCGTCTGCAATGCTCTCTCTTTTACTTTTTTATTATTTTAATCCACTTGGGTAAGCAGATGTCTTGTAAAAATAAAATTTATTTTTAAGTTTATAAAGTATTCAAAAGTTTGCATTGTTTTGTATTTTTAATATTTTGTAAACAGTAAATATATCAGTATTCTTAGTTGGTTTGATATTCTTAGTCTGCTATCTATAATCTGTTAAACATAAAGTTCTTGTCATTATTAATTGTTTAATATAACTATTTATTGTTTAGGTTATTTAATGTGAACCAAGTATTACCTGGACAGCCAGTTCAATCATTGTTACCAATGCATCGAAGTAGGACATTACTACAATTTGACAACTCAAACACATTAAATTTCTTTCCCCCTCTTGAAAGTTATGATGAAAAAGAGAAAGCTAGAAATTCAAAGATTATCCAGCTTAATGAAAATATATTTCACAATGCAAAAAATGTTGATGAGGAATTCAAAACGCAACTTTCGTTTTCTATGGTAAATAAAAAAGAAATTACAAATAAGCTACTAAAAAAAAATCAGACTGTAAAAAAAAACCCGTCAGTAACTTTACATGAAACTGAAGCTGACTGTGGCGAGCATTTTAATGAAACAGATGTAAACAGGTGAGAATTTCATTTATGGTAATTAAAACTGCAAGTTCTCACTCTTTTTAATAAAATGTATGTTTTAGAATTACAGAGTCTTTAGAACAGTTAGTTCACAGTTCCACAATCAAAAAATCAAATAAAATAAAGAATGCAAGACGTTATCCATGTTATGTATGATTGTTTCTACTTTAAAAAAAAATTGTGCAAAATTGAATTATATGTAATATGTATGTATTTTAACTAAAATTTTTGATTTTTTAATTTTTAAGTTTGATTTTTAGTCTACAAATGTAGCAGCCAGAGGTAAAAACTTGATAAATAATACAGGAATGAGTTGCAATCAGACCTCCCCATTGACACAATCTTCATATTTAAAGCTGCTGAGGTTTTTAACTTTATTAGAGTAATTGGTAAATTTTTAAAAGTTATTGCATTGTTTGTCATTGTCACATGTAATTTATCTTATAGAGAAAAAGAAAAAAAGAGAAGAGATGAATATGTTATGAATAACTCCTCCCAAGAGTAAGTTTATAGAATGTGGTGTTACATGTTATGTAGTGTGTTGTATGCTCCATAGTTTCAAAATTTATTAGCAGTTACATAGATTTTTAGTATAGTATATACTGAGTTATGTTTTTTATTATATTTGTATATTCTTTTATTATTTATTATATTTATATATTCTTTTTTTGTATCTATATTATATCTGTTATTGACTTTTTATAGTATTAAAATTTTTTTTTAACAGACTCGTAAATGCTATACAGAAAACTATCATTAGAAAAGCTGATACTTTTTATCTTTTTACTTTGAAGGTAAAAAATATTTTCTGTATAATTATCTATATCCAGGGGTGCACAGAGAATAAGTTGGGAAAATCAACTTATGAAACAGCTTGATATTTTATATACTCATTGGCTTAAATGATGATATTATCAAATTCAATTAAGAACAGTTTATAAACTAAACTAAATTTTCTATGATACATTAATCAAGAAAAATGATGCAATTTATTATTAAAGAAGATGCTTTGTGTTAAAACAAGAGGAAACCTTTGTTTAATATTATTCATTATGAATGGAAATTTGAATGTGAATGGTCAACAATATTTTCATTTTTCCATGGCCAGGCAGTTTATCACTTGTAAATAATTTTTTATACATGTGAATGAAAAATTATGAGTTTTTCTAGCTAAAGCTAGCCAAATGACACTGATATAGGCAATATACAATATATGGACATGATTCAAACGGAGGCATCAACAAAATAATAGAAACAGTGAATAGTATTTAAAACTTTGTATTTGAGTAGTCATTATTAAAAAATTTTGTAGAAATAATGTTTTTGTTAATACAAATACACAAATTATTTGCATATACAGTTGTTTTTTTATCACTTTCATATAGTTTTGTTTTTAAACTTGCCAAGTATTAATAAAACAAATGGAGCATCAAAATGTCAAATTAATGACGTTTTTTTGTTGACACCAATAGGAAAACTCCAAGATACCTTCGGAGATCTTCTCTGTGCACCTCTCTCTTAATTATTATCATAATATGCTTTATACAATTAACAATTATGATAATGATACTTTTAACTTCTTAGCTTTTGCATAATGATAAACAAAGTAATTATTTTTTTTTAGACATGATAAAGAAATGTACAATTCTGTAATTTTTGATTTAGAATAATAATTACCGTATTTAAAAGTTATTGAAAAAATGCTCACATTGTAGAATTACTTAGATGTTTTTTAGAAATGCATAGTATCAAGATGTATCCATTTTTTTTTTTGTTGCTATTGGGTCAAGTCATTATATTTCAACCAATTTTAAGAAAACTTTGTGGGGCACCATCTCTTATTTTCCTAATTTTTACATATTGTTATGTGCATCATGTAGATAGGTTAAATTTGAAATTTCAGACTTCCAAGTACAACAGTTCAGAAATTATAGCCTTACAAACATGACACAGTGGCCCCCCTCAATTTACACATGGTCAAAACAGACTACTTTAGAGCTGTATAACTTTTTTCTCACTTTCAACAAGTGTCTCATTTTTTCTAGAACTATTTTCTGGATAGTTCTCTCTTTAAAAAAGTGTTTTTTAATAACTTGTGTTAAATTAGAAAAAAATTATGACCTCCTCAACTATGGAAAAAATCCTTAAATTGCTAAAATATGCCAAAATGAAACTAACTGTAGCATTACTCTATTCATCCACAAGTCTTTACAGATAAGTTTTCTGATTAGCTACTACTATCTGCAATAAATCGGCACCTTGTTGCAGTTTAGAACTCAAATATATCTAAAAGCAAAATGTCCACTCTAAATATCTGAATTAATTTCAAAATGAAACCATTATTTCTTTAAATTCTATTTTATTAGAGGTAATTGGTGGTGTTATGTGGTCTGGACCCCCCCCCCCTTCTCAATAAGGTAAGGGGGAGGGGTTTTGGGGTGGCACCAATCAAATTCAACTAACTTTAAGTACTTTAATTGACTTTTGTTAATTCCCTTTTAAGACCATTACATTGTATATTTGCTGGAAAATCTCACACATATTTTTGATAGTTACTATCAAAATTTGAATCTCATGGTAAAAGCATAAAAAAATGCAATAAAGATCTAATGGCCTTAACTTTATATTCATTAGAAAATGAATTATGTATGTTTCATGCTAGAAAATGAATGCTTATATCTTTGTAAGTTGGTTGCCCTACTTCCCCCTTTGATTGGTTCCACGTTAAAACCCCTCCCCCTTACCTTAGGGGAAGGGGTCCAGACCACATAACACCACCAATTACCTCTAATAAAATAGAATTTAAAGAAATAATGGTTTCATTTTGAAATTAATTCAGATATTTAGATATTAAGTACCTAAATATCTAAATTAATTTAGAGACCTTTATTTGTGCCCTTATCTACTATAAAGACCAGATCAAGGAGAGGACAACCAACCATATCTTTCCTTTTATTAAAAAATGACTTATAATTAGTTGCACCCTTTACATAGGCCAGTTGGCAGATTAGAGGGGCACTGGTTTCTAGTAACATATACAACCTTTGATGATTGAAAAATAGTGTAATTTAAAAATGCCGGCGTTTTTGGTGTGGATTTGACAAGTTTTTAATGTTTGCATTTTCAGATAGTTAAGTCTAATGTTCTTACATGCTGTTAATCTTAGATCAAAACAAAGTGTTAGAAAAATTTACAAGCATCTCAAAATGGCTGAAAATTGGACTTTTTAGGCAAGTGGACATTTTGCTTTTAGATATATTTGAGTTCTAAACTGCAACAAGGTGCCGATTTATTGCAGATAGTAGTAGCTAATCAGAAAACTTATCTGTAAAGACTTGTGGATGAATAGAGTAATGCTACAGTTAGTTTCATTTTGGCATATTTTAGCAATTTAAGGATTTTTTCCATAGTTGAGGAGGTCATAATTTTTTTCTAATTTAACACAAGTTATTAAAAAACACTTTTTTAAAGAGAGAACTATCCAGAAAATAGTTCTAGAAAAAATGAGACACTTGTTGAAAGTGAGAAAAAAGTTATACAGCTCTAAAGTAGTCTGTTTTGACCATGTGTAAATTGAGGGGGGCCACTGTGTCATGTTTGTAAGGCTATAATTTCTGAACTGTTGTACTTGGAAGTCTGAAATTTCAAATTTAACCTATCTACATGATGCACATAACAATATGTAAAAATTAGGAAAATAAGAGATGGTGCCCCACAAAGTTTTCTTAAAATTGGTTGAAATATAATAGTTTGACCCTATTATCAAAATATAATAAAGCAGAAAAGTTGCATGATAACATAAATAGTAATTGTGCCGAGTTTTTTTTAAAAAAAAAAATATTATTAATAACAAATTCTACGTATATACTAGATTTTTAATAGAGTTTAAATGTTTACACAATGACTCAGTTTGAAATGTTTACAGTTTTTAAAAATATATTTTAGTGTCTTCAGTTGCTCATGGAAGCCTGGGTTTTTAGGAAAAAACACTGTTTTGAGAGTTTTCATTGAGAGGAAAAGTTTCTCTATGTTTAGACTTCAGCTATAACAATGTTAAATAATCTAATTCATTTTTCTCTGTCTAAAACCATCTTTTTGTATTTAATACAGGTATTATTTTTCATGATGCAAGTCTTGCACAAATTAAGCCATCTCTACTAACCAAACTGCAAACTTCATCTGTTACTAGTTTGATGCATCTCTCTACTGCTTGAGTATGGCATACAAAATGCTGCACAACTGGAACGTAAACATTTTGTCAACATCTCTATTAGATTTCTGAGATGTGAGCAGTAATTGGAGATTCATTGAGTTCATATTTTTCTTAATCATTTAGGTCAATGTAATCTTTTGCTTTAAAATTAATTTCTGGTTTGGAGATCTTTCGAACTTTGCTTTCATAAACCTTGCTTTCATTATTTGTTGTAACTCCAATTTTCTCACATGTGGGAGAGTATCTGATATCATAGCAAGAACCATGTTTATGTATATGTATTGATGCACAAAAAAGCATTCCTTTGTATCACTGGATTGATGATAGTTTTTATGTCTCTACTGCCATACCTAGATAAATTAATGGTTAGCCATAAATGTCTATGTAGAACATCATTTGGCAATAAACTTTAATAACGAATTCCATGATTTCTTTCAGTCTGTGTTGGTTTGCTGCATCCCACATAATACCACAATATTCTGTTTGCAGTGGTCACCCACCTGACATGGTTTCTAGGATTTTTGTTAGCCAAACCAGACAGGCAATAACCTGTAGATATTGCCATGCATATATCAAGTAAACATTTTTGGTCAGAACTAAGAGGTTTTTTGTCTATTCCTGGCAATGTGACTCTGACAGGAATGTAATTAACTATTGGGAAGGTATCACAAAATCTAATTTATCTTCTGATTGATCTAGACCATCTGTTAGGTACTGACGTAGGTCTATTGAGTTTTTGAATTAGATGCATCAAAGCAGTTAATTTGCATGTATTTGACAGATAAACCAGTGGACATGTCTTTTTAGTTCTAATTCGAATAAAGTCATAACACTATTTAGAAACCTGGTTTTGATAACTGTTTCATCACAACCCATGATAACTATTTTGGATGTATCAATGTTGTTTTGAGTTACAAATGTGCTTATACTTGTTTGATTGCTGTATCCGTGTCCTGATGCTGTCACTACATGCCCCAGATATTTCGACCCTAGTTCCTGTACTAAAACTAAAAGTTCTTTTTTGGTAGCTTTTCGTATAATTTTCTCTTTGTTAGTATCAATGTTGTATCTGTTCTTCCATCGAAATACAAATCTTTTAACATTTAAATATTTTTCTTTATCTAAATGTTGCATTTTGAGTCTGTTTTTCTTTCATTTTCTTTGAATCAATAGGTCTTCTTTTGAAATTATGTTCATATCTTTAAGCACTGCACACGCTATAAATGCAGCACTCTATGCTTGAAACACCTACTCTATCGTAAGCTTGTGATAATGATAGTAATGGTAATCTGTTCATTTGTTCAGTTTCATCTTATCTGTTTCGTTTTCGTTTTCTGTGTCTAAATAGTCAATAATCATGAGATTTTAAATAAGAGAGTCATCAGAATGTGGAGATGGAGAATGAAAACTTGAATTCTGAAAGGCGCTTATTGATATTGCTTGACCTTCAGTGCCTGTAATAGTACAACACTGTGTCAATGGTAAGGGACTTTTTACTCGAACATCTTTGAGAAAATCATGTTCTCTCTCTGGAACTTTTTTTACTTTTTCACAGATATATTTAGAAAAATTGAGGCACTTTTATGCTATAATGTCAAAATATAGTATTATAGAATAATTGAATAATAAAGATGGTTTTCTGCTATTTATCCTAATATTTAGTAAATAAATGATCTGATCTGAAGTTGTGATGGTAATAAGTGACGTAATTGGTGACATAACTTATAAAGTTACAATTATAGTTCCTTTTTACATACTCTAATGTAATGTTAATAATACTTCTGTAACGATCGGTCACAATATGTTTGGTATACTACATTTTTATTAGTTTTATTCCGTTATTATACAAGTGATAACAAGTGAAAGCATTAACAACATAATTAAAATTTATTTATTTTAAATAAAAATTGGAACCTGCAATTTATTCTTAAAAGAAACTGTGTTTTTTCAGAAAAATCCATCCCTCAAGTGGGAAAATCCTAATTCAATGAAAATGAAAATGTTGATTTTTTTATTTAAGAAAAAAAGCAGTTTAACTAAAACAATTTTTTATCTACTATGAAAAGATTATTTAAATCTTTTTTTTTTTTAATTTAATTCCTTTTTATATATTGCAAAAGTTCTAAATAAACTTTTTATTAGACTTTTATGTTAAGGACTAGGTTTTTTATAGTATTTTTAGGTATATTAAATCATCCTTCGTTTATATTTTTTAGGACTACATGATGTTGCCTGCAACCAATTATAGTTCTATACAAAGGCCAAAAGTAACATTTATGTTACCAGCTTACATGGCTTACAGTAATATAAGTGGTAAGTGTTACTTTTCAATTGATTAAATAAAATTGTTTACAAGCACATTTTATGTTAAATGTCAAAAAATTACATTTTAATAAGCCAACAAAAATAGTATTTAAAAAAAAATAATTATGGGTTTAACTTAGTGGTAATAAATAACGTGTCCATGTATAGAGTCCTGTTGTCATAGTAATGAATCTTCATTGCATCTAATGTGATGTACAAAAATCTTTTAATTACTGATTACAAATTGGTAGCAGGAAAATGAAAATGGAACTGTATTTATTATTTGTATTTATTGAGATTGAATCTTGTTTTATTTAAGATGGTCAAGAGGCTTTTGATTAAAGCAAAAAAAAAAATGTTAGCAGTTATAAAATAAGCAAGGTGATAGCAATATAAATTTATGAGCAATGAGGTGACAGCAATATAAACTTATAAGCAAGGAGGTGGCGGCAATATAAACTTATAGTGAGATTTGCTAAAGGAAATTTCAAAGGTCATAAATATTGGTAAATCAATGTAAGTTTAATAAATGATCTTTACAGTACAGGTTTTATGTAAATACATATATATTGAAATTCCAAGAATTGTTATATAAAGTAATCTTTCACATCTTTATAATTGGCACAGTGTATCAAAAAGTCCAAAAAAAACTGGCAAAAAACTACCAAAAAAAAAGGACAATATCTAGAAACTAATAAAATGAATTATAATGCAGCTAATACCACCAGAGGAATTAATCGCTTTTTTGTTGTTTTTTCAAAGGTTTGTCAACTTTTACATCTTTTTTCTGAAATTTTTTCAATCGCGAAATTCACACAAAATGTGTGATATGAAAAAATGATATGGTTAAAAACTCAAAATTTACTTTAGCGTTTAAGATAACTATGTGCGTTATAGTTATGTACAAAATAATTGATATGAAGAATATTTTTGAAACTGCATTTAGATTTTAGATCTTAGTCATTTCTAAGATCTTAAAAAAAGTGCCCTGGATTAATTTTTTAAAATTTGTTTTATTATGAGTTCAGTTGAAAAACTAAGAAATTTCACTAGGTTTCATGGTAATTTTAAAATTTTCCTATTGATAAGTATATACTTATATTTCCTATTGATATATATGAAATTTTCCTATTGATAAGTATATACTTATATTTCCTATTGTATATATGAAAGCAGAAAAAAACAAAAATCAGTTGCTTAAACAGAGAAGCAACATGGTAGGCATGAAAACCCATGATGTCAGGATCGCAAAAATGTAAGTTTTAAAATCTAACTATTTTTTCTCGGAAAATAAATCACATTTTACTTTTTATTCTAAAACAAAGAAATTCTACAAAGCAAGATATTAACAATAAATAATATCAAATTCTAGAGAGAGAAAAAATTTTTAGTCTTCTGTTGAGCAACTGATATTACATGTGCTTGCTATTGAAGTTGACCACACACATTTGCAGTTGTTTTCAATATTCTGGATGTGTTGTGGGTCTCTTGTATCTTTACCATTTTTGGTAATAGTGGTGATGAACAGCCTTTGTTGTTAGTTCACTGTAGACTCCCAATGATGCTTTTTTCCTTTGAATGAAGTCTCTGGCATGGAAAAATACAGCAAACTGTTTTGCTGTGACGCTTTTAGACCAAAAACAAATCTTTGAACATGTTTTTTCCTGAAAAATTGTCAGTTCCAAAACCAGGTGCTCAAGTATAGGGCAATGAACAACATTTCCATATTCTTTTGTTGTCTTCAATTCACTTTTAACAGCTTCAAAAGCTTAATAGGATGCTTTAAGAGACCCAAATGAATGAAGTCTTCCTGATTTAGCAAGGTTACTTGATGCAGGGATGTAATGATGAGTTCACATAAAATGTTGGCTCACTTCATGTCACAAGAGATGACAAAATCATTGAGATTTGGAATGATCAAAAAAAGATATTTTTAGATATTTGAATAGCTTTCAAGCAAATCGTTTGCTCTGGCAATAATTAGCTGGCGATTGCAACCACTGTCTCTGGATGTATTCACTGTCAAGTTTTTCTTTAGTGGAGGATAACTGCTGTCATCTTGACATTGCTTTTCCTCAATAGCTCTTAATAAAAATTTCAGAAACCCTCCTCCACCATTAATTCTGACTTTGATCAAAGGATAGTGCTAGTGCTAAATATTTTTCTTGATAAAATAACTTCATTAATCAGGTCAAAATAGTGGTTTATTAAAATTTTTTTAATAAACCACTATTTTGTAACTATTCTGCGATCCTTGCTCAGTTTGAATGAAGAAATTAGCTAGAGACTTTCCAATTGCATGAAAGTTGGAATTAATGTTTGGTTCAGTAATTTTAATAGCTGATACTTGGTTCAAACTTGAGGCTAGCTTTCTCATTCTCAAAGTTAAAAAATCTAGTATTAGTTTAAATTTGTATGAGATCCTTTTTTGTTTTGCACTGGAGGGCCCTGAGAAAGAAAAGTATGAGGAAATATTTCTTAATTCATGTTTGAATAATTTTGCAACCATTAAAAATTATGTTTTTAATTATATGATTAATAATGGTAAACCTGAAATTAAACAATACTTAGAAAATTTTCAGCACTTTTTTTATCTAAAGTGATTTGAAAAGTTGGTCCACCTTTACCTTGAGTAAGCGGAATTGCTCTTTCAAGTGAAGCATTTTAAACAGTTATGGCAGAGGCTCAAAATAAGAATAAAATTGAAATTTTCTCTAAAGGAAACCTGTTGCAGAATATTTATTACACTTAAGAAAATTTTTGTTGTTTGAATGCTGTAAAAATGCAACAAAAATGAGAAGCTCACCATGGTTTTATGATTTACAAAAATGAGAAGCCTTAGTAACATGTAAGATTTACCTTGTTGCTGCTGTAGAATAAAAAGTAAAATGTGTTTTTCAAGATAAAATAGTTAAATTTTGATAAATATTTTAGTTTAGATTTTTGTGATTCTGAATCATGGGCTTTCATGCCCACTATGCCGTTTCTCTGGGTCAGCTACATGTTATTATAAAATTTTAGAAATGGTAAATATATTGGTGTTTTTATTTAAAAATTAACATATTTAATAAATAGTGAATACACAAAATAGACATACAATCAAAGACACAAAACAACACATACAAAACAGTAAATACATACAAAATTTTAGAAAGAAAAAAAACTTTACTAACAATATTTCAATTGAATAATTTAAGAAACAAAATAAAATAAAAGAGAGATAACCAGGAAAGTTATCCACCAAAATTTCATTATGTTTTATTATAAATTATGAAATATGAATAAGTATTTTTGACTGGATTTTAAAAGTTACAAAAAATAACATTTTTTTACAGATGTTTTATTAAGAAAAAGTTTTGTTTTATATAACATGGAAATATTTTGTGAGATCTTCAATATATTTAATATGAAATTTCTGATACATATTTTCATTTTAAATCATTCCAAGGAAGTTTATGTTCTATCTGTTCTTAAACTTTATTTATTTTTTTACAAAAGAATTGAATTTCACGAGTTTAAAAAATCAATATAATGTTATGTAACTGAGAAATGTCGAATTATAAATGTTGTATTCAACAAAAAAAAAAGTGTAGGGGGAGGGTCATTGTAAGCATACATGTGCGTACAAGAGGGAAGGAGGTCCTAAATTAGTTATTTTACTGTGTATGTATTCGATCCCCACCACGTCCCTGGTAGTACCGCGCTTAACTTGTTTCTCTAGGCAGCGGCCTTGTTCGTCAAGTTTCGTGATTTGGAGTTATAGAGTTGAGAGAGGGTTATAACTACAATTAAGTAGCGGGTAATTCCATGTCAATTGAGCCAGAAAATTTCAAAAATGTCACCATACGTCTCAGATTTTGCTGATTTTTATACAGTTGAGAGTACTTAGTAAAACAAGAAATTCTTGAAAATTTTAGCTTCTAGCTCCAAGAGGATCCTGAAGTATGATCATTTTACTTTCAACTGATCTTGGCCAGGCCCCTCTTGTCCTCTCAGAACTGAGACCTTTGTTTAAAGGTTCCAAGTCACATAGCTTAAAAAATATTTGATATTTTGATTTAAAAATTTGTACCTGACTATTTTCAAGGTTGAAGAATTCAATGAAATAATCAAAAATATAAAAAAATATTTTTAAGTACCTGTAATTATCAATTTAAATCAATTTAGGCAATTTTTTATATACCTGATTTTGATGCTCAAGAAACCCACGTGGCCTTGATGATATTAAAAAAAAATATTTTACACATTATTCTAAATTTTATGATCTTTCAGAAAACATAAGAATTTTGATCTGCAAGTATATGGATTTCCATATATGGATAAGGGGGCACAGGCCCCACTTTTTTGTAGCGGAATCTTGCAATACATTTTCCACTACCTTTCAGACTAACTAGAGCTATGAAAATTTCTGTATTTTTTTAGTGTCAATAAACGAGAGAAAGAATTAAAAAAGAGCCCAAGAAACTAGGGGAGGGGGCTGGGGGCATGTGCCCCACTTTTTTGAGCAGAATCTTGAGATGGATTTTTCACTATCTTTCAGATAAGCTGCAGCTCTGAAACTTTCAGCATTTGTGTAGCCCTGATGAACATGTGTTAAAATTGTTTCAGGTCAGACGACCAGATGGTCCATGGGGCTGGGGCACCTGGGACCATCCCCACTTTTTTTCTCAAAAAAATTTTTTTTTTTTAAAACACATAAATGTGTCTTAAATTTAAGATAACTTTGAAAATATTGTATTCAAAAATTGTTATTGCTTTATACTTGTTCTGTTTTACTTCATTATTTACAAAATAAAATACAAAAAAAAGAAAGTCAAGATAATGTTAAGATTAGCTTAGATGCATCGACGGTCAAAGTATAAAAATGTCCATTTGTTGTTACAGGTGCATCAATTATACAAGTTATGTTGGTAGTTTTCACCCAACACTCATCTACTCTAGATGGCCAGAAAAGTTTATTAAAAGGACCGTGCGGGTGCATGAGCGTTACCATAACATCTTGCTCTATATTATCAATTTCATTGATCATACCAATACAATCAAACGCATCATATTTACACATAATGAATTCACCCAATTTCAAGGCATCAATGTTATTTTGCTGATCATTTTAAGAACTTTGAATTCCAGAAAGAAAAAAAATGCCTGTTATATGAACATCTTCACTTGTTCGTTTAAAGCTAATAGTATCTATAGATTCTGGTTTAAATTGATGATAGCTCCTAGTTCCAGGAATTGTTTTACTTAGCTCAAAATGTGTTTTCAAAGTGGTGCGCAATTCTGTCAGTCTTTCTTTTTCAATCTTAAAAAAAAATAATCCATTTAATATTGTTAGTACAGTAGTCAAACATTTTGTTACAATTCAATATCTGGTCATTTATGGGCCTTTGTAGACTTGCATTTGTAGTTAATCGTTTTACAGTGCCACCAATACCATCACATAGTGACTTACCATGGCTTGTAGCAAAAAATGTCCACTCTGCATCAATGTCAAAATCATTTTTATGGAGACATATATTGTAAAGGTTTTTGATTTTTATACTGTGCAGCACAACCATCAGAAAAATAAAGAATCTTTGAAATTTTAGGATGATATTCTTTTAAATAGTTAACTATTTGTGTTTGAACTTCATACACAAAACCAGTGTCATGCTCATTATCTTTTGACATGAAGCAAAACGATTTTTCTTCAAGTTGGTCATTTTCGTTTAATAAATAGAGGGCAACGGGATGCAATGTGCATTGACTTTTGCACCAATGGTAACTTTGGATTTCATCTTGAATCACAAAAGTAAAGTTTTCTGCAAAGTCACCTAAGACAATACAGCAGTCTTTTGCTAAATTTTCCTTTTGTTGCTTTAGATATCTTGCTTGACATTTTGCAATGTAGGAATGAGCTGTTAACTTGTTTATTGCCTTTGATAACATCAATTTGTATTCTTCCATTGTTGTTGTCTGATAGATCAATGTTGTTCTGTCTGTTTTCTGCCACTGATTGAATGACACCTCCTCGTCATTGTCAATTAGTTGTGCATCCAGAAACTTCTTTAAAGAAACTATACCTGGACAGTTCGGACATCGATGAACCATACACTCATTACTTGTAACATCACAAACAACTTTTGTCATAAGATCTTTGTAAGTACATTTTATTTGTATAGCATTGGTCAAGAGTATTGCATTTTGGTGGAGGGTACATACACAAACAGAATGAGTGCCTGATGCTCCAACAGTTATACACCATTTTGGCCTTAAACTGCAAAACTTAGAAAATCCAATAACTTCTTGAGGATATTTAGTTTTAAAAGAAACATAAAGTTCTTTAAGATTACATAAAATAAAGCGCTTTTGCATGTGTTGTTTTCTACCTACTGTTTTCTCTGGCATCTTCTCTATAGCAATCAAATTTCTTTAAATCAATCTTTCTACAATAACTTAGTTTATGACAAGTATCATTTACCTTTTTTCCAAAATCACATGAATCCATTCTTACTGTAACACTAAAAACAATTTGAGATTAATTTAAAAATGAGAAACCAATAGTAATTAATTTAATGAAAGCAACTTAAGCAATCACCATGGTAATACAAAACTAAACAGTGATTGATTTCTTTTATCTTACTTTGACAAAAAAAAAGTTTCTATTTCATAAAGTTTAATTATACTCAATTTGTTAATGTTAAAAATGTTAATGATGACTTTAATAGGTAACAAATTTCTTCTATACTAGTGTAATGACAGGATGTTTTTTGTTTCTGTTAACAACTTGCTGTTACCATTTTAGAATTAGCAAAATATATATATTTTTTTTAATTCAAATTTTAAATTATACAAAATAAAATACTGTTAAAATCATTACTTTAGACTGTTTTTAATCTTATACATGCAAATCAAAATTCTTATAAACATTAAGCTTCTTAAAACATTTTTAAAAGATTATTGAACATAGAATGATCAAAACCAAATGGAACAAATATAAATCACAAAAATTTGGGAAGCAATGTTTATCAATGTTTCCCAAATTTTTGGGAAACATTGATAACATTGTTAAACATATGAAATGTTTAACGTTGTTAAAAATGAAAATCTAAAAAAAAATTTGAAGACAATAGTTTTAAAGTTATCTTAAATAAGTTTTAAAGAAAAAAAAATTTTTTTTTAGAGAAAAAAAGTGGGGCATGGTCCTAGGTGCCCCAGCCCTATGGACTATTTGGTCATCTGACCTGAAATAATTTTAACGCATGTTCATCAGGACTACACAAATGCTGAAAGTTTCAGAGCTGCAGCTTGTCTGGAAGATAGTGAAAAATTCATCTCAAGATTCTGCTCAAAAAAGTGGGGCACATGCCCCCAGCCCCCTCCCCTAGTTTCTTGGGCTCTTTTTTAATTCTTTCTCTCGTTTATTGACACTAAAAAAATACAGAAATTTTCATAGCTCTAGTTAGTCTGAAAGGTAGTGGAAAATGTATTGCAAGATTCCGCTACAAAAAAGTGGGGCCTGTGCCCCCTTATCCATATATGGAAATCCATATACTTGCAGATCAAAATTCTTATGTTTTCTGAAAGATCATAAAATTTAGAATAATGTGTAAAATATTTTTTTTTAATATCATCAAGGCCACGTGGGTTTCTTGAGCATCAAAATCAGGTATATAAAAAATTGCCTAAATTGATTTAAATTGATAATTACAGGTACTTAAAAATATTTTTTTATATTTTTGATTATTTCATTGAATTCTTCAACCTTGAAAATAGTCAGGTACAAATTTTTAAATCAAAATATCAAATATTTTTTAAGCTATGTGACTTGGAACCTTTAAACAAAGGTCTCAGTTCTGAGAGGACAAGAGGGGCCTGGCCAAGATCAGTTGAAAGTAAAATGATCATACTTCAGGATCCTCTTGGAGCTAGAGGCTAAAATTTTCAAGAATTTCTTGTTTTACTAAGTACTCTCAACTGTATAAAATTCAGCAAAATCTGAGATGTATGGTGACATGGCCTGGCTCAATTGACATGGAATTACTCTAGCCCCCTCGTCTGTAGTGGCCTTCTGGGCCTTGAGGAGGTGAATTGACACACACAAAAAAAAAATTAATGGATGCCCTCTTAAAAAATAAAACAAAGATTTTATCCTGATATATTGATATATAGATCTTGATATATATATCAGAACCTGATACACAGATAAACCTGATGCAACCATCACTTTTAAGTTCAAATTAAATTTAATATGTTTGATTGTAAATTAGTAAATGCTTTTGGTAACACTCTATCCTCCCAATCATATAATATTTGTGGAGCTAACCCCAGTGAACTTAATAGTCCAGCTTGATCAGATCTAAACTTAGTTTAAAGAGGAACTAATCCTTTTGGTTGATATGCCTAAACAGGGTTTCTGCAACACTAATGATGGAAACACTGACAGAAGGGCATATGAAAATGCTAAGATATTATCTGATATAACAGTAATAGTGGTAGATGTAATTATTAAATTGAGACAGTCCTAAGATCGTATGGTCCTGTTATGAGTTAAACTCTGAAAGATTACTCAGTATTTGCTATGAAACTACAGCTCTTATACTATAAAAAAACTACAACTCTTATACTATAAAAGTATCAATGCTATGTGGCTCTTGGACAATATAACTCTTTTGTGTAGAACAGCAGTTTTATACAAAACTTGTCTTTTTCAATGACAAAGTAAAGTGTTTGGTAATCATAGCTTTTTTCTTTTTTTGTTATAGTCATAAAAAAGTTCGATAAGATAATACTTCATTTCTGTTTTTGAATACAAAGTTTTTATCTTATATCTCATGCGGTAGTGGTGTAGTGGTAGAGCGCTCGCTTCATAAGCGAGAGGTTCCGAGTTCGATCCCCACCATGTCCCTGGTAGTACCGCGCTCAACTTGTTTCTCCACGCAGCGGCCTTGTTCGTCAAGGTTCGTGTTTCGGAGTTATAGAGTTGAGAGAGGGTTATAACCACAATTAAGTAGCCTCCTCATCTGTTGTGGCCTTCTGGGCCTTGGGGAGGTGAAATAACAAAAAAAAAATATATATATATATATATAAAATGGTTTGGTTTGATTTGAGCAAGGATGTACAAATAGATGGCCATTTAATGCATTTTTAAAGATCGAAGTTGCTGCCAATTTTTGAAATTCTATTCGGGTTATAATTTTTAGCGTCATTTTTTGAAATAGTCAATAGTTTACAAAATAATCCGATATATTTGCTTTGCCAACTGTTTTTAGTAAGCATTTAACAGTGGTTTTCATAAATTTAGACGCACTCATATTTGAAAATAAATTTTTTTAGTTTTTTAACGATAAAACAGTAATGAAAAAAGATTTCGGTTTAGTTTTTTTTCTATTTATTAGATAAATACATACAGAATACAAAGTTTTAAAATATATTTACAAAAAAAAATACAAACACTAAGTAATAATTAGGTACAACTACATGGTATTAAAAAAATAAGACAAAAAGCTATTCATAAATTTAGGCGCAAGATACATTAGGAGGCGTAATTTATGAACCAATCAATATTTTGTGTATCCGCCTTTTGCTTTAATACAACTAAGAACTCTTCTAGGCATAGACTCAACAAGATTTTTGCACATCACTTCTGGGACCCTATACCAGGTCTCCTTAAGGACATCCTTCAGCTAGCCAAGTGTGGAAATTTGAACCTTTGCCAATTCACGGTCAATCCAAGCCCAAATGTTTTCAATCGGGTTCAAATCAGGTGAGTATGGAGGCCACGGTATTGTCTTGATATTATTATCGTTGAAACACTCCTTTGTATAGTATGCAGTATATGCAGTAGCGCCATCTTGTTGAAGTTTCCATGGTTTATCATTGAGCATAAGGTCAATTGATGGAATTAGGTTGTTTTCCAGTACTTCTATGTATATTCTGGAGTTGATTCTTCTGGTGCATGTTTGGCACATACCAACACCTTTTTAATTGAAGCATGACCAGATTCCTATTGAGCTTCCTCCACTTTGTACAGTCGGTCTAATGTACCTGGCATAATACTTTTCATGAGCCATTCTTTTGACTGATATGTTTGATTTGCGGTTGATAAACTCAAAGTTACTCTCATCACTCCACATAATGTTTTTCTATTGTTCTATTGTCCAATACCATCTTTCATGACACCATTTTAGTCTCCTTTGTTTATCAAATGGATGCAGGAGCGGTTTCTTCAAAGGAGAGTAGACTCCAATCTTGTATTTGATAAGTTTTCAGCGAACTGTGCTTTGACAAATAGATATATTTTGCGTTGTATTGAATTCTGTGGTCAATTCTTTGTAACTAATTCTTGGATTAGCTCCGACAGCTCTAAAAAGGGCACTATCGTTCTTCCTGGTGGTTGACAAGGGTCTACCTGGCCTCATTTTCTCGCAGGCACCACCATTTTTTGACAAAATCAATTATTTTAGGCCTATTAATGAGAAATATGGGGAAAAAACTACTAAATAACTATCAATTAACAAGATATAAGACTTTTTTAATTGTGCGTCTAAATTTATGAATAAAATAAAATCAAGCTTATCAATTAACTTTTTTGTGTTAATTGGTATAGAATGAGTAATAAACATCCTGTAAAAAAAACTAAAATACTCTATAATAGAGTTTCACTTCCTCTATAAAATTATATATCAAACATAGCGGTAGCACTTTTTATTTTTTTTTTAAGTATTTTCTTACATATATGTAAAAAAAATAAGTGCGTCTAAATTTATGAAAACCACTGTATTACTCATAAAACACTAACTTTTGGGAAATATAAATGTATTTTATGTAATTGTCTCATGTATTTGAAAAAATTTGATTGATATGTAAGCTTTGTTTAATAATAACTTATTTGTAAAAAAACTTTGACGTCAAAAATCTCTACGTGTTGTAGGTCATTTCATATAACATTTATAGATTGAACTAGATTTTGTTGACAATCGCTGTCAACAAATCTAGTAATCTGAAAAATCTTCAATTAGATTTTACTAATCTCTTAAATATTTAAACTTGACGGAAATCGAATCTTTTTTTGCAAGTAGAGTTCTAGAATAGTTATATAATTTTTAATATAATAATGTAATTGAAAAACTTTTTATTATGTGGTTATACAAGAGTTATTCAAGGGTAATTGAATATACAAAATATTTCTTAACGAAATAGTAAAATTTATTTATATAATACGAGGTATTAAATTATGTAGTTTTTTGGATCGAGGAATCTTACTTAAAGCATTGGTTGGGCGCGTAAATGACACTAACACGCGTATGCGCGTGCGTACGCGTGTTAGTGTACTTTACGTGTCATTATGTTCTCACAAATTTTATTTTTAATAATAAGTTTGCATTTTCTGACCCCCTAATTATATAATAATATAATTAATACGCTAGTATTAAATATATTATTGTTATATATGTATTAAATAAATATATATTATAGTAGTAATTTTTCACCTGTTAAATCTGATAATATATTTTTTCCCTTCCCGAATCACTGTCGTCAAGAGCTCTAGTGGTGTTAATGGTTGCTTGTTTGCTTTTAATATATTTTAATTTATGTTTTGTTCTTAATAATTTTTTTTAATTTTTCTTTCTTGGTATATCGGTATATCTTATTATTGTTAATAACCTTATTATTGTTAATAACCTTATTATTGTTATATACTTCTTGCTTTTGTTGTTACTGTTATAAATCACATGAAGTTTAAAATTCATTTAGATTACCTATAAGTTATGCTTTATTTTTAGCTTCAAATAAAAACAACACAGTTGTAAAAATGCTGCAAATCGATTGTCATGTTATTGATACCAAACTTATAGATGTCGGTCAAGATTTGTTACCGAAGGATCTTATACCTAAGCTTAATTCTTGATATCCTTATTACTCACCGATTTATCCATATTTTTAATGGACTTTGTAAAACAAATTAGTCTTCTGGCAAGAATTTTTTACAAATTCTTGGATTTTCAAATAATATTTTTTTAAATGATTTACTAAAGTATAAATTTTCTCAACAAAAAAAGCGACAATGTATGGTTCAAAAACATCAATGAATGGTAAACAAAACAACAATGTATGATAGAAGTTTGCAATTACGTAATTCCAATAATTTTATTTATATACTATTCAATATCGTTGAAATAGTTTCTTTAAATTTAACGTGTATATATTTTTAATTATTTATTCAATAAATGACAAATGTTGTTTTTTATCTGTTTTCTTTTTTTCTTTCACTTAACTGAATCTATTTGGTAAATTATTTTTAGGTGTTTTTCTATTCGATATTGACACGAAAATTGATTATTCGATAATTTCAGCTACCTTCATAGGTAATCAGATGTGTATAAATTGCTACCTTAATAGGTAATCAGATGTCTATCATTAAATGACTTATTAATAAGTGCATTACTACATTGCAAATTCAAAGCGGTGTACCAGCAACCCTTAGCCAAAATAAGTGATATAAACTTCGTAAATTAACATAGTCTTTTAAAAGCAAGCTTTTACCAATTTTTAGAGTTTTAAAATTTTAAAAATAAAGTTGTGGTGTCTTGAAAAATGCCTTAAATAGATAATGATGTCTGAATGGTTGTCATATGTTATAAACTCAGTAACGAAAGGAAAGATATATTAGCTTACCTTTCTTTTACCGCCAATAACTTGGTAAACAAAGTTATTATTTTCTTTTTTAATTTGGTGGTAAAACAAATATTGTGGAAAATATATTGTTATTCTAGTTTCCATTTAGTATAGCACTGCCAGTTAAATCGTATATTAAAATTCTGGGAGTAAAAACCCACAATAACTCATTTGCATGAGTTTAACAAAACACTAAATTAATACATTGTTATTTATGTGGGTATGCCGACATTACTAAAAATGTAGCTGCTTATCTTATGAACAAACTTACTATTAATGTTTTTTACCATGGTTTTTTTAAATGACATCTTCATTTGAGAATATTTTCTGATAAACTAAAAGCCAAATTCTTATTATAAAATGACTATTCAACTATTTTCAATTTGTCTAAAATCTGATCTGCAAACTGGTTAGCCAAGAAAAGAATCCAGTCGTAAAAAGTTGATTGAACTCTTTCATAATGTCAGTATGAAAGTGGCATTATAAAAACGCCCCCAAACTTCATAAGTGTAAAACTTGTGAAGTTTGGGGGCGTCCATTTTACAATAGAAAAATTTAAAAAATTTTGTCATATTTTCTTTCTTCTTGCATTTTCAATAAGAAAACATCTTCTAAAAAAATATCTTTTGATAAATGGAAGCTATTTTTTCAAGTATTTATCTCTCTAAAGTGCACTATAATTAAGGGGGCACAACCCCATAAATAAAAAAATCTTTAATTTTGATATTTAAATAATTTTTTCTATTTATTAAGTAAATTCATAATAAAACTAAGATTAAAAAAGAAAAAAAGAAAGGGTTGCCCTGTGGGCCAATTTTTAGGGGGCAAAAACTTAAAAATTGACCATTTTGTGGCAAAAATATTTCAAAATACAGAAGGTCACATAGAATAAAATTTGGCATTTAACTAGCTTGATGTTAGAGGTATGCAATGAACCTCAAAAACTTAACAGCTTACTTATTCCTTGGGGTCGTGCTTTATTTGTTTGAAGGATACAAAAAAAATCATATTTTTATCCCCCATAATGACCGAAAAATCGTTATATTTTATTTTTAACACATATATTCTTATAATTTTGAAGTTTATTGCACAACCTTGTACATAATAAACAACCTGTCAAAATATGAGAAGTTTTAATCAAACCGTTTTTGAAATATCTTTGCCACAGTCAGGCAAAGTTAGGAAAATGTAGAAATCTTAGAAAAAAAGGTTTAAAAAAAAAAATGTTAACTCTATTGTTAACATAATAATTATATTTATCTGGAGCCTTTTTATCTATTAAGTATTGCACTGTAGACTATATTCAAACAATAGATGTACTTTATTTATCAAAAGTCTTATTTAATAACCCTTTTCTACTTGCGAATGAATAAAAAGCTAAAATGGTAAAAAAAATTTACTTTTCCCTGTTAAATGCCATGTTCATATAAACTGCAAGTATTACAAAACAAGTATGATAAAACTAATTTGATATAAACATTAAAAACTTCCTGCTCCATATGACAAACCCTCATTATTTTTATTTTCACTTCCCTTACTCTTTTTCGCTCCACGCAGAAACTTGTGACGCATCCTATACTTCTCACCATTTTTTCGACTTGCATTTTTTAATCGTGAACAATTTCTGTCTTTGCAACCAAATTTTTCACACTTATGCCAATGTTTGCAAATTCTTTTGGCGCACTTATGCCAGTTCGCGCTTGTGCTAGTTCGCACTTATGCCAGTTTTTGCAAGTGATTCGCACTTATGCCAGTTCGCACTTATGCCAGTTCGCACTTATGCCAATGTTTGCAAGTTCTTTTGGCGCACTTATGCCAGTTTGCGCTTGTGCTAGTTCGCACTTATGCCAGTTTTTGCAAGTGATTCGCACTTATGCCAGTTCGCGCTTGTGCCAGTTCGCACTTATGCCAGTTCGCACTTATGCCAGTCGCACTTATGCAGATTCGCAGTTATGAAGTTCGCACTTATTCAGTCGCCCCCATATGTGTTCTCAATAAGAGGCTGAAAACTTCATGGCAGTGAGAAGAAATGTCAGCTTGATGATTCTATAAAACGCATTGTTGAAGCAAACAGACAGAAGCTCTTTTCTATCCTTTCAACAATTTTGTTGTGTGGAACAAATGATATGGCTCTGCGAGGGAAGGAATTTCTTTCGAATTGAGGCTGGTGATAAGATTATAAAAAATCACCTCGATACTGCTGCAAAGAATGCTAAATATACATCACATCAAACCGAAAAAGAATTGATCAAAATATCTGAACAGGTTCTGGTAAATGATATTGTGTCAGCTGCAAATAACTCCATTGGATTCTCAGTATTAGCTGATGAAACAGCCGATATTTCAGGGACAGAACAATTACCCATTGGAATACACTTTGTTGACCCAAAAAAAAGCAAATGATTCGGGAAGAATTCCTTGGATTTGTTCCACTGAACGACATGTCTGCAGTTTCAATTTCCGACGCCATATTAAGCAAGTGTTTATTATTAGGTCTCAATTTAGATCGTTTGTTAGGGATACGATCGTCTGTTAGATCGTCAGGAATACGATGGTTGCTCAACCATGGCAGGAAAGGATAACGGCGTCCAATCAAGAATCAGAATGAAATATCCAAAAGCGGCTTTTGTTCATTGCTCATCACATAGACTGAACTTCGTTGTAAATGATCTGAGTGCACTTCCGCAAATTCGCAATACAATTGGTACTATCAAGTCAATTATTGCGTTTTTCCGTGAGAAGTCCTAAAAGAAGGTCAATGATACACACCGTTCCTCTTCTCTGCAAGAATCGATGGAATACAAAGTATAAGAGCATACGAGTGTTTTGTGATAATGTTGACCAAATATTTACCCAGTTGGATGTGTTATCTAACGAAGCAAATGGAAACACACGTCAATCAGCACATCAGTTGTTGTTAGCATCCAGCTCAACAACTTTTTTATTTGGACTAATTATCATTTCATTTGACTCAACTCTCTTGGAACCCTGTACTCAAGCACTTCAAGCCATTCAACTAGACCTTCTACAAGTACAGAAGCACATTCACGAATTGCTCTTGGCTATAAATCTACACCGTAACAAGGCAGATCGCATTTCAGTGCAGATATCTACAAGAGAGTGATCCAGTTGTCTGGAAAGTTGAACATTTAACTAACACCACCAAAGCAATGTTCAAGGCAGTCATACCGAAACAATTGTAAAGCAATGGATACAAATGTCGAGGAATACTTTCGCTAGGCTATGTACATCCCTTATCTCGATTCATTAATCAATTCGCTTGAAACGCGGTTCTCAGAAGATAATATTTCTCAATTTAACCTTTGTTTACTTCATCCTGCAAAGATGAGAACTTTAACTCGTGAAAAATTCATCGAGAAAATATTAACTGTTAATGAAGTATATAAAATGATAACTTTAAACTCGGTAGTGTAACTTGGTGTGGCTTTTAGGCCATTCAATTTTTTCAAAACACAATAAACGAATTCACAGATTTACTACCAAGGACTGTGTTCTACAATGCAGTTCGTGAAGTGTTGCTCATTTTAATAACACTGCCAACAACAACATGTACTGTAGAAAGATCATTTAGTACATTGCGGCGCGTGAAGACTTGGCTACAATCAACCATGTCCAATGAGCATTTGCCTAGGCTTTGCATGCTGAGCGTTCATCGTGAAAAAATACGCTCTAGAAAATCTGAATTTATGCAACAAATTGTAAATTAGTTTGGCAGTGAACGCAGACGGCTACAATTTCTATTTACTGGATAACAATGATTTAATTCTTGTGTTTTTATTTTGACATTTTCTTTAATTTTCTGTTGTCACTGGTCTAATAAAATGACTTGATTAATTGATGCATTTATGTAGTTTTTGAAATATCACTGTTAAATTTTATTTTGCCCCCCTTGTAAAAAATCCTGCCGGCGCCCATGCATATATAATTGAAATGTTTGGAAAAGAAAATACTTTGATTTGTGATTCAAGGACAAAATAGAGCAGCACTATTGATATGCTTGATCGTTTTTTGGAGTGCAAACAGAAGTAAAAATAGCTCTGATTGGTATGAATATAGGTTTTCCTCTAAACTAAAAATGAGCTTGATGTCATTAATGAACTTTGTATTGTTTTAAAACCACTAAAATTGTCCATTAATACTCTTTCAAAAGGAGTTGTTGATCTTTTGCATTTTAAAATTATGATTGAATATACAATAAAAAACTTCATGAAGCTAATACACCCATAAATCAACGTGTTGATATTTGAATACAGAATAATTGAAAGAAGAAACAGTCATTTAGTTCATCTCATGAAGTCAAATCCGAATGTTTTAAATAAAGATGACCAACTTGACAACAAGATTAAAAAAAAAGGCGATAACTAATCTTGCTACTAATTTCATCCGGCAATTATTTCAGCCATCTGACGATAGCTCTGATGATGACAAGAAAGTAAATACTTATAGTATAACTGATAACATAAAAAGTATTAAAAATGAACCGAATTTAGCTCAACAACCCAAACTTTTCATTGAACAACCAGACACTGAAATAAAACTTGACTATCAGGAAATTGGAAGAAAACTTGTTCAAAAGAAAATGGCTGCTTTTGAAGCGAGCAAAGCTAGACCCGAGTATTAAGATTTACTTATCAAAGCTCTTCAAGTACTTATCAAAGCTCTTCAAACAATTCCTTCTCCATCCATAGAAGCTGAGAGAGCATTTTCTAGTCTTGAACTTTTTGCTACTAAAATAAGAAGTTCTTTGAATGGCAAAACTTTAGATGCACTAACTTTTTTAAAGCAAACTATGAAGAGTACTCATTGATGTTATTTACTTTTGTCCTAATTGATGATGATAAATAAATACTTTTAAGCATACTTTGTATTACTTTTGTGTGTTTTAACATACCTAAAATAAAGTTCGAAAGAGTTGGAACTTTTTTCGGTAATAGTTCGAACATTTTCAGGTTCAAACTTTTAAAAAAAAGTTCCAACCGGAAGCCCTAATTATTATAAGCTGATTTGACGTTTTAAAAGACATACTTTTCCAAATTTTAAAATGCTCTATTAATCAGGGAGTTTTTCCTGATGATTTAAAAAAAAAACTAATGTAAAACACTATCGTTCAATTTCAATCCTCCTAATTTTTTTTAAAATATTAAAAAGAATTTTATACCACAGAATATACAACCACCTTTTAGCAAACAAATTATTATATAACATGCAAAATAGATCCAAAAAAATAATTCAACAGAGCATGCTATTATTCAGCTTACATGAAGTATATCAGACTCATTTAACAATTCTAAATTCACATTGGGACTATTTATTCTAAATTCACATTGAGAACATAAAATTCTTGCTAAAAAATTAAAATATTTTAAGATGGTTGAAAAGTTATTTAACTAATTATAAACGATTAGTTTACACCGATGAAACATTATCATCAAATTTGTTAAATATTACACGTGAAGTTCCTCAAGGTCCATATAAGGACCTCTTCTTTTTCTTATTTATATTATTGATCTATACAAAGCCTCGAACTTAATAACAACTATGTTTGCTGATGAAACTAATTTATTTATGTCTTACAAAAGCATTCCTACTCTATTTCATTATGTGAACATCGAGTTAATCAAAATATCTGACTGGTTTAAGACTAACAAATTATCTCTTAACATTGATAAAACTGAATTCTTTTCCATCCTTTCATCAAAAAACATAAACTGCCAATTAACATGCCCCATCTTGTTATTGACAATATACAAATTAAACAAGTAACAGTAACCAACTTTCTAGGTGTTTGTATAGATGAAAATCTTACATGGAAAAGTCACATTAAAAACTTATCAAGTAAAATTTCAAAAAGTATAGGAATATTGTACAAAGCAAGAAATGTTTTAAATAAACGTACTTTAGTACAATTATATCACTCATTTATTCATTGTCACATAAACTATGCAAACATTGCTTGGGGTAGTGCAAAAAAAAGTAAACTTAAACCTCTTTATTGTCAGCAGAAGCATGTAGCACGTCTCATATACTTTAAAGACCGTTATACTCATCCCAAGCCTATACTATTTGAAATGAAAGTTTTTAATATATATGAGCTTAATATTTTTAATATTCTTTGTTTTATGTTTATGTGTAAAACCAATTCATCCCTGATTCCTATTCATAATTTGTATTCATCAAAAAATAAATATAAATACCTCTTACATGAGAGTTTTATTAAGCAGCCAATTTCAAACAAATCTTTTTAAATTTTTTATTGATTATTGCAAACCATTCTTATGGAATATAACAGTTTTAAAAAGTTTTACTGAGGATTTTATTTATCAAAGTAACTACTTTTCATTTAAACAAAAATTTAAAGAACTCATTTTTACAATTGAAGATTTAACTATATGCTTCTGATATTTTTAACATCAGATCTTCCTTTTTACCCTCTATTTTACCATGAATTTATAAAATTGATTGGTATCATTAACAACTGTAATCTACATGTATAATAGATATAACGCATCTTGTATTTAAAACGGTATATTTTAAGTTTCTTACTTCGTTAACTTACTTTTTATCTAATAAATATCTTATAAATTTTAACACGATCATTTCTTAGCGGTATTTGACGACAAGACCGTATGGGCTTCTACGAGTCCCCGCGGTCTTTTATTTTTTAACAACGATCATTATATATATATATATATATATATATATATATATATATATATATATATATATATATATATATATATATATATATATATATATATATATATATTTTTAGTGTTATATATTTTTAGTGTTATATATTTTTATTTTTAAAGTTGTAACGAATTGCTTATTTAAAATGTATTAAAAATAACAAAAAAATAAAATAAAATAGGATATATTCTCTATATGTGATTCTCAATGGCTCATATATCCGCTAGGATATATGAGCCGGTGAGAGTCAGAATGGTGTCACGTTTCCTCGATTGGAGTCATTTAAATTTAGGGTATAGAAAACCCTACAAACTAAAAAAAAAATAACATTTGTCAGTTTCTTTACATAATCTTAGACCTTTCACCGTCTCAAATTTAACATAATGATGCTTTGAATTCATAAATATTGGCTTAACTTAAAAATTAACTTAAAAGACCCGTATAAATCACTCAATGTTGCAGCACTCTTACACATTTCACAAAAACAGAATGATATCTGGTCTGCGTTTTTTTTAAAACTCAAAACCTTGTTTTAAGTCATACTAACTTCTGCCCAGTGACGGATTAAGAAATCTTTTTTTTTTTTGAGGTAGTACAGGGGGGTGGGGGAGGATGGGGAGGAAGAGGAAAGACGGGCGGAGGGATTGGATGTTGAAATATTTTTGTATTTTATGTCCTCAATTTTTCTAAGATATTTTAGGACTTTCAGATTTTAGTGGGGGCGGGGGATGCATAACCCTCCCCTGGATCTGTCACTGCTTCTGCTTACCAGTAATAAACAACTAAATTTGTGAAAAATACAAACATTATGTATACATTTATTGTTACATTATTTTTGTTTTCATTTTTTATTACCGGGTTCTTAAATAATCGCATGACAATTGTAAAATAAATGAAAAACTATCCTCGATTAGAAAAAATCATAGAGAAGGTTTTAACTGAAAAGAAAATTAAAACTGTTTATTAGTGTTTCTTTTATTTATTTATATGTTTATTAGTGTTTATTAGTGTTTCGTTTATTAGATGTTTATTAGTGCTTCTAATTTTTCAGCGTTAATTTATTTATGTAATAATTTGGATGAAATCAAAAAATGCCGAGGGTTCTTAAGCTCTAACTAATAATTTGTATGTTAAAAATAGTAATAAATAGCAGAAGATTTACATAGTGAAAACAAAAATCTTTTTAAAAACACGTATTGTATTTATAAGTTGTATATGAAAAGTTCGATTGTTGATGGAATCAAAGAAAGGTAGATAGTTTTATTACGTTTAAATTAATTAAATTAAAGTTTTAAGCTATTTTTAAGCTAAAATAATTATTGCAGATTACGAAAATATTGTATTGATTGAAATTCTAGAAATGAATTGATTCTAAGCCAACATTTTTGATAAATTTTTAGATACTATACTATAATCAATCAAGGAGTTTTGTTGTTAAAATGTTACTTAGTAACGTTTTAGTACCTGTCTTAAGTAACATTTTTCTTTGCATTTTCTAGGTTAACAAATGTATTAAAATATTCTGACATGAATTCAAAATAAGAATTAACTGAAGCAACAGTTTAAAATAGAGAGTAAACTCACTTAGCATAATTTTGTATTAAATGAAAAAATTATGCAAAGTGAACTATCATGTGTAGTGTACTTTATTTCTTCCAAAAGATTTAATAAACACACTAAGAATATTGTTCCTATTTTATTTTATTTTTATATAAATTGTTCATTTATAATCATGGGTTGGCTAAAGAATAGTTAGCAATTTTTCTATAAGTTTTCTGAAAGTTCTGGAATCTTCAAGAATTTTCTGTGATTTTATTTTATATATAAGATTTAAAACTCCCAATCAGGCTGATTAAATGTTCTGTATTGCAACTTCTATATATTGTAAAAAATGGATAGCATTAAAAATCATATATAGCATTGCCTGAATTATGAGTTTTAATCTGGCCACTCAATAGCTGGACACTACAGACCTGAAAATAGAGATATAAAGCCGGAGTCCTTTTAGGATTCCACATCCCTGCTTAAGATCATATACAGCATTATTAACACATAAACATTCAAAGTTTTGTTTTGGATTGAATAATTTTCGGCCTATTTTTATGCAGATAAAAAGCTGTTTTTTTTTTTACAATAGTTCAGTTTTTGATTTTTTGTAAAGTGGTTTGGTTCTTGTGAAATGTAGTATATCATTGTAATGTATACTGAAATTTCAGTTAAAATAACTTAAGTATTGAGTCAAGAATCTTTTTTTTTTCCTTCTTCATATTTGTTAGGATGTATTTTTGTTGTTGTTATTGTTATTTTTTAATGCATGGATATTTTTTTGCATAAAAATCAACTACTGAGAAACTTTGCAATTCTAGTAATAGTTTTTAATAACAATATAAGATTAAAAAACTTAATTTTGATTGTAAAAATGTCTCTATTAGAGTTTCACAGGTTTCCATTCATAGCCTTTATTGTTGTTTGCTTCTAATTTATGTTTATAATTTTCTTAAATGATGATAGAATGTTCTAAACTACTTCTTGTTGGTCCTGACATAATATTGAGTGTGATGTTGAAGTTTTAATAAACTGGGTTTTAGACTAAAAATTGAGTTTTAAAATTTGAAAAGTAAAGTCATTCTTAGCTCTAACGGTCAAAATTTTCTAGATAAAGCTCCATTTGAAAAAGCTCTTGGTATCTTTGTTGTTTGTAATTTAAATTTCTCTCTATTCAATGATAATCTAATAATAAATTGCTAATAATGTATATAATAAATTTATTTGGTCGATTAAAAGATCATTTAACTTTGTAAATCAAGTAAATTAGTTAGCAGTGTGTTTGGGTTTACCAAAAAAAATTTAATAAAAAAACAATATAAAAGGTCCTTTTACAATAAATCTGAAAATTTTTTTTAGCTTGTATAGGAAGTGTAGAGGAGATAATTTCCACAGTTAAATTCAAAAAGAATTTAAAATGAGAATGTCTTTATTGACTTAAATGTTAACTATATGTTATTTTATGAATAAATAAAGTTATTTAATGTATAAGGTATATAAAAAACAATTAAATTAGAATCAATCTTGTAAATTCAAACATTGCAAGTTCTGTATAGCCTAGCTTCTTTGAAATATTATATTAAATTATAGTAATACTAACAATCTAGATGTATTGAAACAACAATTAAACTATTAAAAAAATTTATGTAAAAATTAATAATAATGCACCTATTATTTAGCTAAATAAAATTGATTTCTTTTTTACATTTTATTGATTAACTTAGTATTACAATAATACATATAAAGTACAATTATATAATTACATATAAAGTACAATTATATAATTACATCTTTAAAAAAACACAATATTTATTAATCTTGACATATTTCATAGTTTCGCATTACATTTTCAAAAGAGTTGTTTTACAATAAAAAAAACTCTGGAATCAATATTAAAATTTAGAAGACTTTACAGAGAAATATTGATGAACAAAAATTATAATAACCCAACAAAATAATTACAAAATGACTCAGTAAATAACCAATCAGTATAAACAATCAATATAAAATAAACTTTCATTTTAATTAAACAGATAGGTTAATGTTTAATGGAAAGTTTGTTTGTTAAGTGAGGGATTTTCCCATTTTATGTGGAGTATAAATGTTAGTTGAAGCGGTATCTAGACAAGTTTTTACAATTAAGGGATGTAATTAAGTATTTATATATATGGGATTTTTTTATCAGTCTTAAGATGCTCATTAATTCTAGTTATTTAATGTCTGGAAGTTTCTCCAATGTAACTGGCATATTTTATTAGTAGTAAACATTAATTTTATTATAACATCTTTGCAATATTTATTAACATTTTTTTTAGTTTTCATAATAATGTCTAAAGTACAGTTATATAATTACATCTGAATTACAGTTATATAATTACATCTGAAGTACAATTATATAATTACATCTAAAGTACAGTTATATAATTACATCTAAAGTACACTTATATAATTGCATCTGAAGTACAATTATATAATTACATCTAAAGTACAGTTATATAGTTACATCTAAAGTACAGTTATATAGTTGTATCTAAAGTACAGTTATATAATTACATCTAAAGTACAGTTATATAATTACATCTAAAGTACAATCATATAATAAAAAGATTATTACTATATTATTGTTTTTTATATACAATTAAAATTACAGTAATGTAATTACATATAAAGTACAATCATATAATAAAAAGAATATTACTATATTATTGTTCTTTATATACAATTAAAATTACAGTAATGTAATTACATATAAAGTACAATCATATCAATCATAAACTTCATATTAATTAAATCTACAAAAAATTTTTCTGTTGTTAAATATTTTAATTAATAAAGTTAGCCTAATAAAAATTAACATTGATTTTAGATTAATAACATTTCTAGTTTTATGTGAGTTTTTTCCTAAATGTTAAGAAATGTTCCATTACTAATTTATTATGTTAGTGTGACTTTAAGTGTTGTGTTAAAAAGTGTGATAATGTTGCCCATTAAAGAATATTTACAAGCAACTATGATGCTTTAAATTGCTGTACCATAAAATAGGGTGACTTTGACCCCACCCTAATTTTTTTGTTTCAAAATGGTTTATATTTAGTACCCTAAGGTATGCCGGTATATTTTTTATGGCAAATGGTGGGAAATTTATTTGTGATTTTGTCTAATTTATTTATAATTTATAACTCTTTATGAAATTCTTATAAACAGCACTTTGGTATGAGAACCTAAAATCTGTATTATTTTAGTCGTGCAAACTTTAACATCCCGAGCAGTACTTAGTAAAAGTATTTCACTGAAATTAGCACTAAATTAATTTTAAATTGTCAGTGTTTGATGATATCTTGTTTTTGAAGCTTATAGTTTATAACTTTTTTGTAACGGGGCTCAAAAAAAATGGGGTGCCTTTGGCCCACTACTTAGGGTGACTTTGGCCCAGGCTAAAAACACTATATGTAGTAAAAAAACTATGAAATAATTTTAGTGATTATTTATAAGTATTAGAATAGTTTATGCGTTGTAATGATAAAAATTAGGGTTTTTTAATACAGTGGTCGGCCATCACATTAGGACCAGCTGTATGTTTTTGTAAATATCGTGTAAAAATGAATTTTTAGGCAAAAAGAAAAATAATGGTGCAATTTAAAGCCTGTTCTTTTATTTATAAAGTTATACTTGTAAAAAATAAACAAATAAAATTAAACATTTTGAA
Source organism: Hydra vulgaris (assembly GCF_038396675.1). NCBI lineage: Eukaryota > Metazoa > Cnidaria > Hydrozoa > Anthoathecata > Hydridae > Hydra > Hydra vulgaris. The sequence continues at coordinate 39,284,788 of NC_088921.1, forward strand.
TATTTATTGGTTAATACGATGAATTATATAAAATATATATAAAGTAATAATTTTTTCTAAAACTGCCTTTATTTGCAATAACTGCTTCGATATGTTGTGGCATGCTTGTAATTGATTTTTTATAGTTTCTGTCAAATCTGGTTTATTGTGCCAGGTCCTTATAATCTCTTCCATAACATCTTGCTTGTTAGTAAGAGTTTTTTTTTCCAACCTCTCGCTTTACTATTTCCTTAATGTTTTCTATGGGGTTAAAATCAGGTGAGTTGTCTGGCCATGGCAATACATCAACTTTTTTCTGTTTTAAATGTGCCATAACATTTATGGTATGTGGCAAGTTGCACCATCTTGCATTAATGTAAGATTTTTGACATTTTTTGATTTTTTTTGACATTTTTAGACAAGTCTGCTATTTGGTGAAGTAACTAATTCTCCATAACTTCTTTATACTGGTCCTGCCTCATTGTCCCAACCACTTTGTAGAGACGCCCTGCTCTAAGCCCACAAATGACAGACCAGATCATTGCTGAAGCTGGATGCTTGACTGTTTCCACAATGCAGTTAGGATGAAACTTTTCATTTGTTCTGCGACGAACAAAAGCTGTTTTGTCTATCATTACTTGAAAGGTTAACATAGTCTGAGAAACAAATCTAAAATTATGCTTATTTTGAGTTATATTATTTATAAAATATTTTAAAATAGTTTATGAATATGAATGTGGATAAAAATATTTTTTCCCAATCCTCAAAAGACCAGTGACAATAGTTTCAAACCCACTCCAGTCTTTTTTTTTCCATGAGTGAAGTTAGTTTTGGTTTCTTGGTTGGGCATCAATCCCTCTTCTTTCAGCCTTCTGCGAATGGTCTGGTCTGACACAACAATACCAACTTCATGGATAGGCTTAGTCAATACGTTTTGTGGCTTTTTTCTGTTTTTAAGGCAGATATTTTGGATTATAAAGTCAGCTCTTGGTGTTGTTTTGCGTTTAGAAGGTGGTCTCCTTGGACCAAACACTTCCTCTGTATCAATTTTTTTTTCACTTGCATTACGGTTTAATGATAAACCTTTACAATTTGTGCAATTTTTCACTAAAAATATTTTGTTTTTTGTAAAAGACATCTGATTTGGCTAATTTATGTTGGTTTCGTATCACATTGTTTTCCCATAGCTGAAAATTTAAATAAAGAACTTAAAAAAATGACTAGACTTTGGTGTCTTTAAACAGAAAAAAAAACATAAAATCCTTTATTTAAAGATAATGACTTAATGATTATTATTAAGTTAAAATTAAAAATTAATTAAATAAAGCACAAATGCTTTAAATTAAAACAAATCACATTAAAACATCAATCAAACTAACAACTAACCTTAAATTGTCCAATATGCACCTATTTGATTATGACAGGTTGCTAACAGCCAGAATTGCCAATTGATAAATTTTTTATCAAATATTACAAAGAGTAAAAATAATTTGGCATGTAACAAAAAATAATATCATTGTTATTTTATAATATGTGGGTTTGAGCCATCTATTTGAAATAAATTGTAAAAAAAATGTGTAGTCCTAATGTGATGGCCGACCAATGTAGTAGTACAATACTAAATTTGTATAAATGTTTGTAATATGCTATTAAATCAGTATAATTGTAAAACTATTTCAGTTCTTAGTTTAAATATTCCTAGAAATTATAAACAAACCATGTAAGAAGAAAGCCTATTACCTCTATTTAAGAACAGTTACATCATAACACATTAAAAGTTTTAAAAATGGTTTATTAGCTCAAAGATAACCAGCTTCAAAATACAAAATATCCGGATCAGTATTAAAGATAAGATTAAATGGGCATATCTCAAAAAGCATGATGGCTAGCCATAACTTATATCTATAAAAAAAATTTTTTCTGTAGATATAAATAATTCCATGGCTTTCCTGTGGAATTATATGCGGTAGTGGTAGAGCGCTCGCTTCATAAGCGAGAGGTTCCAAGTTCGATCCCCACCACGTCCCTGGTAGTACCGCGCTCAACTTGTTTCTCTGCGCAGCGGCCTTGTTCGTCAAGGTTCGTGTTTCGGAGTTATAGAGTTGAGAGAGGGTTATAATTAAGTAGCCTCCTCGTCTTTAGTGGCCTTCGGGCCTTGGGGAGGTGAATTAACAAAAAAACAAAAAAATATATATATATATGACTTTAGGCATATTGAAAAGTAGTATTTAGACGAAATCATAACTTGTTGACTTTGTACCTACATTTTTTATACTTTTTATGTAAGGTTTGTCACAAAACCTTTTTTAAAATGTTATTTTTGAAACTTTATGTTTTTTGCACCTTAACATTGCTGTTTTTATCAATTCAATTCATCTTTTAATCACTTTTGAATGGGTTGGGCCAAAGTTAGCCCACAATTTAAAACCTCTAAAAGAATGCTTTAATTGATTTATTTTCAATTGTGAGACAAATAGTTTTAACTGTCATTCCTATGCACTTTTCAAGAAATAACTTTTGTGGTTTTCATGCACTAGACATTAAGGTGCAAAATGAACCAAAGCCACACCACTCCAGTTTATAGTATTTTTAATATTATATATTTAAATAAATAAAAAATTTAACTATAAGGTTTAGATGAAAAGAGAAGAAAAAAGCCTAGAAACTCCAATGACTCTACAATAAACAACGATCATAAACAAGCAATAAGTATTAGAAATGGTGTTCGTTCAACAAGAAAACGCTTATCTATGAACTTAGACTCTCAGGGTATTAACGAAGTGGAGATTACAAAGCATAGAAAAAAAGTACAGTCAAGTAAGCAAACTAACATTTATTTTTATTTATGAAAATTTTTTTCAGAAAGATTTAATGAATAAATAAAGTTTTTTTTGTCAAGCACTTATTAAGAATTTAATTATTTTTAGGGATTAATAAATAATCAATATTTACTGAAACTAAAAAGTAATATACACATTTACTTATAAAATAAATCAAAATTAATTTTAAATGTAAAATGTATACTACTTTAGCCCTTGTTATAAGATTTTATTGCATAAAGAATATACTTAATGTAACTTATCATACCTATTCTCATGTTTACATCTTTAAAATTTAAATTAAATGAGCATAATTAAAAGTACCACATTGTAATTAAATTAAATTTTAAACTGCGTTGAATATCATTTAAAATAATGTAGCAAAAATTACTGATGAAATCTAAATATGATATTTGAAAAAGTTTATATTTCCTTATAATTTATTTCTTAAAACAATCTTATTCTTAACATAATCTTTGGTTTCTTTATCCCAACTTATTTTTTTTTTACTTATTTAATATAATAATTTTAATAAAGTAAAAAATATCTTGATTTAGATAATAAAATATAATTGATTTTAATTACATTTGTCACCAAATATTTATAAGTTGCTTAAAACTAAATTATTATATGATGATTTAAAATACAACTCCAAGTATTTGAAGTTGTATTTTAAATCAATATTAAAATTTTTAACTTTCATTCTGTTTATATCATCTTGAAATCTGTTTAATTAACTTTGATGTTTGTTTAATTAACTTTGATCTTTGATAAACTTGAAATTAATAACTTTACTTATTTGCCCTTATGTGGGAAAAATTGTTACATTTTTTGTTTTAAAATTTCTTTGTTGTAGATATAAATGGCAAAAAAGGACAAAGTGTTTCCAAAAAGAAAAAATCAAGGTTTATTATAGACTTACTAATTTTATAAGTTTATGTTAACATTAATATAGTTTAATATTTATATTTTATTTGGCGTTATTATTACTATTTAATGTTATTACTATTGTTATTATTATTTTTGTTATTCAACATTGTTACATGGCTATTTAAAATGCAGACCTATTACCAATGCAAACCATAAGAAAAACAGGAGATTGATTAGTTTAGAAATATTTCTTAAAGTTATGTGGTAGGGGGCTATTTATATTAATGAAGGCCTGACTAATGTTCATATGTTTTCACATACTTTTACATAAATTTATTTATTAAAGTCTGACTAATTATGTTCATATTATTTTTATACCACTTAGCTGTATATATATAATACAGATTTATATTACAGAACTGTAACAGCTTTATTTTATTTTGATTTCAAAAATGGTGTTCAATAAAAAAGTTTACTCTTTGCAAGAGGTGATAAATTACTTTACTGCAATGTTACTGCATTGTTACTTTTCCATAGTAACAATGACTCATCTATTGCAGTAGATGAGTCATTGTTACTATGGAAAAGTACACTACTCTTTAAACAATATCTTCCTCTTAAAAGAGCCAGTTTTTTAATAAAACTATTTTGTCTACGTGAAGATTCTGGATATATCCCTTCAGAATTTATACCGGAAAAAAAAGTCCAACTACCAGAAGAATGTTCATTTTAATAATACTAAAACAATTGTTGTATAATTGTTGTAATTGTTGTATATGATGTTGTCACTTCTGAATAAAGGTTACTATTTGGATGGATAATTGGTGTTCTAATATATATGGTATACTATGGTATACTATTCGGATGGATAATTGGTATTCCTCATGTAGGCTTTTCCACTTTCTGCACCACTATGAAACAACAGCATTTGGAACAATTCAATCAAATTGAGTTTCACTAGTTGTAAAAAATGCAAATGTTCTGACTAATGAAACTGCTGCATTTCGCTTTGGCTCACTTCTATGTTTAAAGTACAAAGATAAAAAAGATATTTATATGCTTAGTAGTCAACATGATGAAACTGTATCTCCAGCAAAAAAATGTAGAGGAAGACCTTCTCTCTCAGTAAACACAAAACCAAGATGTATTGTAGAGTACAACTATAATATGGGTTCAGTTGATAAACATGATCAAATGTTAAAACCTTATTCAATTGCTAATAAAAGTATGAAATGGTATAAAAAATTAACATTTTATTTGCTGCATATTGCCTTGTTAAATAGTAACATCTTATACAAGAAAAACTTCCCAACACTAAATTCTTAAAGTTTCAACATGATGTTGCTGTATCTTAAACTAAAAACTGTAAAAGTTTATGAAATAAAATATTTTAAGTTATTATTATTTTGTTGATTAAGTTCAAACTTTATGATATAATTTTGATACTAAATACTAAATGTTTTATATTATTTTATTCTATTACAGCGACTGAAACCTTTTTTGACATAAAATTAAAACAGTCATGCTATTTTCCTAAAAAAAGAAGATTTAAAAACAGTGTATTTTTTAACTACGTAAACTGAACTGATTTTTAAATGGTTTTTAAAATGATTTTTTTGCATTAAAATTAATAATAATAGTTATTAAAATAATAAAATTATAAATAAGAATTTGGGTGAAAAATTATACTAATTTTACGGAAGATATAACCAGAAAATTTTAATGGTATAAATAATTTTTTACTTTCGCCCGCTTTCAGTAGTTGAAGGGTTAAAGTGTTTTTTCTATGTTTTATGGTAACCTATTTGTGTCAAATTTTTTTCGTGGACCTGATGATGACCTCACACAGTTTGAGGTCCTCATTTTTTCTAATTCCGAGGGCTGTATATATATAATTTTTTTTCCCGTTATTTTAGAAACAAAGTTTTTTTCTTTCTGTATCATCTTAAAATCTTAGTTAACATAAATTTAAACCTGAATGATTTGGATTAAACATCATACAGCAAAGTCATAAATTTAGACCTGAATAATTTTGGTTAAACATGCAGTAGAGTCATAAACACAACAATTAAGACAGATTTTTATTCTTTCATAATCAGCAGCAATAAGTATTGTCTACTATCTAAATCCTTCAGATGATTTCCAGTATCATTCAGAATCTTTCTGGCATTGAATGTAAAAAAGTAAAGTAGATGTTAACATCTAATTTAGACATTTGATTTTATTGCAGACTGAAATAAAATAAAATGTCTAAATTAGTTATATATGATTGGGTATTGGCTTATTACAGACTTTTGGGTTATAAACTAATGGCATATTGCCTTTCAGTTTTATTATTTTTACAAGTGAATATAAAAAGAAAAAGTTATTCAACTCTTTATCTCTGCCCTTTTTTTTAAACTGTTAACCTTGTCTTTGGCTGTTGCAGTCGTAAATAAAGCTATTTTACTGCCTTTTTAAAAGTTTCATTTTTTATTTTTTATTTATTATCTACAAGCTATCTTTTTTTAACTATTACTACTAATTCTTAATAGCATTTTATAGTTGTTATTTCTTGTATATTCTCAGTTACAACTTTTTTGTTCTCAATTAGAAGATAAAAATATGTAGTATATTTTGTCTCTAACAAAAAGAATTTATTATAATTTTTTTTTTTATTGCATTCCTTTTTTTTTAAGACCAATCAGTCTTTCTCCTGATTTGGAAGATAGTTACAATGAGGATGCAGAATGTAATTTTTTATAAGATATGTTTATTTTATTTGCTGTTTGTTTATTTTGTTGGAAAAGGTAAAGTTATTTTATTGTTATTGCGCTCTTCATAATATCTTATTTTAATAATTTTTTTGATTTAATTTAATTTAATTTTTTATATCTTAATATTTTACAGATTTTTTAAATGTTATGCATTCTTTTTAATTCTATTTAAAATTTGTGCTTAATATCTTACACATTTTTTTAATGTTATACATTCTTCTTTCACATTTTTTAAATGTTATACATTCTTCTTTTCTTATTGTATTATTAGTACCTGACATTTTTCATATTGACAATGATGATATTATAAAAGCAAGAGATATGGATCCAAGTGTAAAGATTTTATCAAATGTTATTATTCCTCCATCGCAACCAAGTCAACGCAGAGATATTTTTTACATAGAAAAAAAAGGTAGTTTAAATTTTGCTTTGTTTTTATGTGGAATATAGTGTATGTGAGTGTGAAATGTGCTTGTGCGAGTATGTGTTGTATGTTATGTGAGTGCGATGTGTGTTTGTGCGAGTATGTGTTATATATTATGTGAGCATAGTTCTGAAGTTTGTGACATGTTGAATAAAATTTCATTTTTTCTTTGTTTTAGATGGCCAAGGTTTTGCAAAAGAGTACAAACGTGTTTCAAAACTTCATCAACTTAATTTTGCAGAGGACGTTTTTGAAGATAGTAGAAAATCTACGCCTTTACAGTTTGTATTGGTCAGAAGCTTAATAGTTCTAATCCTTTTTTTTATGATAGTTTAATAGGTTCTCTTTTTTCTTTTTTGGGTATTTCATTGGGTATTTTATATATCTTTTTTTACATTATCTTTTTTTTAATATTTTCTTAATTTTACTTTTTAGTTTTTTCTTGATTTTACTTTTTAGTTTTTTCTTGATTTTACTTTTCAATTTTTTTTTTTTTTAAATAATTGACAGCGGCATACCCTCATGGTTGTCCGGTAGCACGAGACGACTCGTTTTAGTCGTCTCGTGCTACCCGATAACCAAGGACGACTGAAATTTAAAAAGAATGTCTGTCAGTAGCCCGGCAGGACGACCAGACAGTTTTTTACTTACAAAAGTGTGCCTATTAATAAAACCATATTTTGATCTATGAAGATTTTATTCCTTGCGATTATTTAAAAGAAAACTTTAAAAAGCCTTTAAAGTAGTTTACATTTCGTTTAATAATGAGAACACTACGGTGCATTATATAATTTTCATATAATTGATATACAGAAGCCGACACGCGATTTAATATTTCGAAATACGACTATACTGTTTTTTAAACATTGATGCTGCATTTTGAAGCACTTTTCTTCTCAATTTAAAATGAGTTTTAAAATTACATTTTCTTTCAATTCTAAATGCTAATGTATCATTTTTTAAACATTATATTCACGTTTTGAATCACACAAATGGGCAGTTGATTCATTAATATCACTGAATCTCTTGTTTTTCATTTAAAATAAATTTTAATTTGTCAAACAAAATTAACAAAATAAAAAACAGTAAGATGCACGTGAAAAATCATTATTAGAATCAATTAATAGAAAATTATTTTTTTCTAAAAAAAAAGAAGTAAATGAAAAATGTTAAAAACAAAAAACAATGTTTTAAACATTCAACTAAATTAAATTTGATTAAAGATTGAGAGAGAATAATAGAGTATTTTTCTTTTTCTAAAACGTTTCTTAGCGGTTTTGGCGTTTACTTTTTTTGTCTCATAACCTTTGTTAAGATTATTGACAAAAAGAAACGATACGAAACAGATATTGACTACAACAACAATGACGATCTTTTAAAGTTGTATTTATAGTTATCTCTTTACCAATATTTTTTTGTAACTTAAAATTAGTTAATATTTTTAAACAGGTTATAACGTTTCACTTTTTTTATTAATTAATTTATTTTCAATTAAACCCTTTCTAATTAGATGTAATTTAATAGTCATACGATTAAATTTTTTTTTTATCAGTATTTTCACCCGTTGTCTTAAGTATTTTCACCCGAGAAAAAATACCAAAAAAAAGCTATTATCACCCGAGAAAAAATACCAAAAAAAAGCTATTATACCGAACAACTGATTATCATAGCGGACAACTTAAATAAGAAGTAAAAACTATTTCAGTCGCCCGCAGGGCGACCAGGAAAAAAACCGGTGGATACATACCTGACTGTCCAAAAAATGTATTTTTTTTCATTTTTTTATTTATGATAACATTTTTTTTTTGCTTGTAGAAATTTCATCAAGCATTTACAAGCTTTGCTCTTATATGTCATGGATTGTTAGCAGGTACTCTGATGTTATTATTTTGTTTTTGATTTTTGTTAGAAATAATTTTTTTTTTCCATATTTGTTTTTTATTTTATAGGTATTGCTTCTTCGCAATGTGTATTTATCTATACGTTATCAAAAATTGATGAAAAATTCATTTTAGATTACTACCATAATCTTGCCTCGCCTTTTCAGTCAGTTTTTTATTTTTTGTTTGCTGTATGTGCAGTTTCTGTGCTTGACAGGTATTTGTGAATAATCAATTTTTATTTTTTTAATTAATTGTAAGTTTATTTTAAATAAAACTATAATGTTTAGATATGTTAATATAAGCAATGGTTGGCACCAATTTTTTCTGGGTTTACTATCGAAACCTTCAAGAGCTGTTGCTTTAGTTGGTATTTCTTTTTTTTGCTTTAAAAAGTCTAATTTACAGAGAATGACTGTCCGTAATTAAATAATGTCTGTTTTAAGCATATTATATATAAATGTAGCATGGCTTTGTTATGGCCACTATAATCTCTATATATCACATGTTAGTATATAGCTTATATATATATATATTTTAATAATATATATATATATATATATATATATATATATATATATATATATATTAATAAAATTTTATACTAAGATGATTTATATAATGATTCTGTTAAAAATAAGTACAGTTAAATCTAAAACATTCATTACTTTAAATAAGATTTAAATGAGGCAACTAAGGCAATACATGGCCCTGAATATTATTTATCGATTGTTTTAAAAAAAATATTTAAAAGTAGTATTTAACTTTTTTTAGTTTACTTTTTTTCGATGGCATTCTCCGTTAGCCTCGCTCAGCTTGATGATCGAATTGATTTATATTCTGATATTCCAACACTTTGGTAATGATCTATGATTGTTCTCAATGCAAGGGAGGCGGATGGGATAGAGGGAAATGAAAAAGTGCCTTCGTTTGGATCATTTTTCTAATGCTTTTTCACTCAAACCTTCAATATGATTCAAACTCCTTTAAATATGATGTTTTCGTTGATACAACTTTTCAAAATTTGCTAAACTTAATTTATTTGCTCATTTTTATCTTTCATTTCTAATATAATTTCATATTACTCGTAACTAAAATGTATGTACATTTAGGTCAGATATTGGAAACCGTTTGGAAACATGGAAAGTGATAAATTTGCTCAGAGTTATTGGTTCAGTTTTAGGTTGGATTGTTGTGTGCGTAAATCTTGTCGACGATGAAACTAAAGGTGGCTATATTTTATTATGTTTTGGAGAGTATTCTTTAATTGTCATAAAATTATTTTAATGGAAATCGTGAGTTATTTCAGGGTTGTTATTACAATGAACTTATATTTTTGTTTTATATTTTTAGAAACTTTAACAAAAGCAATCAATGAAGAATCTGCTTACCAGAATTCCATTTAAAAATAAACTTTTTTAAAATAATAAAGTAATATTTTTTGATATAGTATAAGTGTATATATTTTATCTATTGTTATTGTAAATAGTTTAATTTATGTAAATACGGTAATTTTTTATGCTGTGATTAATTGTTAAATTGTTATTTATTTGGAAAATTTTCAAGGTTTCCGTAAAAATACTAATTTGTTTTGAGATGGTCCTGCATTGTTAAAATTATTTGATTGAACAATCAAAAAATTGTAGTTTTGGACTAGAAGATTATTTTATTGAGCTGATTTTTTGTCTTCGCTTGGACCTCAAAACTTTTAAGGAGCATATTTATCTGGTTTGGATGTTGTTACGGTATTTATAGTACACTGTGTACCCAAACCATGATCAACCCTAAACTCATGTCACTAGAAAACCCTTTTGAGGGATGATTGCCCATATATAGTAGAACATTTAGATATAAATTTGGAAATCAAATTATTACGTCCGAGAAAGATATTTTGATTTTAAATTTTGAAGGTAATAGGCCTAAAAAATAGTGAAATGACAGGGAATTTTGCATTTTAAATTCTTTTTTAAAATTCGTTTCATAGTTGTGTCAACAAAAGAAACATTTTTATGTATATAAAACAACATTTCTGAATGAAAATATTACATTAGGAAATAATTCTTTGAGATTACAGTGTTCTTAATTTTGGTTTGAAAAAAACTCTTTCAACTAAAATGAATGCTTGCTGTTGAGGTCTACAACACAATTCAAAAGCTTCTTTTCATATTCTGGATGACTGGGATCACGTTTGTATCGTTGCCAATGTACATTGAAGTTGTGATGCAAAGATTCTATGACCTGTTCAAAAAATACTCCAATGCTTGACTTGTGGGGGTCAATAAAATGCTTCACATGAAAAAAGACTGCATGCACCATTAGAGTGATGGAGGTGTTTGGCAACTTTAAGAAGGAACTCTGAAATTCCTTGATCTTGTCTGCAAAGTTGGGAGAATAATTATTTCCAAAGCAAAAATTCACAACCTTTTCTAAACATCTGAAAGTTATAACAAAAGGCATGAATTGAATGAATAGCTTTGTTCAGCCAGATTTTGTAGAACATCCGTATGCTTCAATAGCTTTTGACAATCATATCAAGCAAATTGGCCCCCATAAAAAGGCTGTTCCCGAATATGAAGAGCATCAGGCTATGTTTGACACAAGTTTTTGTAGAAACGATTTACTACTCCAAGAAGAAAATGTAGCTCCATTGGAGGGATTAAGTCCAATAAGAGTGTTTGATTGTCCAAGCAAATAATTGGTTTGTGAACAACATTGTTGAACTCTTTTGCTCTTCTCAAAGTTGACCCACTCCTTTGAAATGCATCAAAGTCAGCTTGAACGGAACCCAATGTTCTGGGTTTCCCGCAGATGTGAAGATTTTTTGAATCTACATCACACCATGTACAAGGGTAAGCACTGGCATGAGACTGAAGTCCAGTTATGAGATTCGCTACTTTCACGTCACATGAAACAAAAGAAATTTTCTGCAACTGGAGCAAATTCAAAACCCTTTTCAAGTTTGTATATTTCTCTGGTAGGTTTTCAGAAACAGCAATTAATAACTGGCGCTTCACACCTGTGTCTTTTGCAACACGCTTTAAGGGTGGAGAAGAATCCTGTCTGTTTGCTTCAATAACTCCCAAGGATAATTTTAAAAAAGCCACACCCACCATCAATCCCACTTTGATCAATGGTTTTCCAGGAATATTTGACTTTTGAAACATGGTTGAATATATCAGACACATCTTTGCAGTGAACAACAACTCTGGTTTAATCTTTCTTTGATGAGTCTTGAATGTGGTTTAAAGTGAACTATTCTGCAAGAGTCTTTCCAAGTGACTCAAACTTGTCACGAAGTTTTTTTTCAACAATCTTATGAGGAGTGGCTTGATTTAGTGATGATGCAAATTTTTTCATACCACGATTGAAAGTCCAGTTTCATTTTGAACCTTGAGCATATCTATAGCTGTTGGCTTTTTCTCCTGAGGAAAGAGTTCTCTTGCCCTGGATAGCCCTCTGAAAGACTATGCTATTAGACACAGGGGATTAATGCTTATGATAGTTTGAAACTGTATTATACCAGGAACAACTGGAAAACTATTGCCTTCCTTTGCTTGACTGAGACGGACAATGCCATGAGGAGAAGGAGGTTTGTTTGAGATGACCATAGTTGCAACCATCTCTGCAGTCACTGCATCTTTTGAGGCAACTGCAATCAAATTTTGTCGCATTGCTCCTTTTGTACAATTGTGGAGTAGCCCTCCCTCACAGAAAAACAGTCTGAACCTCTTTTTTCAATGCTTCCTTCGTTCTTAGGTTTACTTGCTGACAGTGGATGAGAAATGTTCAGCCTGATTCTAGCAATTTGACAGATCAAGCAATCCTAAGGAAATTCTCTGGTAGCTGGTCGAACTGAAATGCTCTTAAAATCATAAAGGTTGGGAAGAGTAGGATTATCACCCTCATCTTTTCTTCTGATGGCAACACGACATCTTTCACAAATACCTGAAGGAATCCTGTTAACAGAAAAGTCCAGCTCAACTTTGAGAACTTTTTGTGCTTTCTCAATCAAAATAGTTGTTAACTCTCGATTTCCCTTCTGAAGTTTTTAGCTCACGATTTCCCTTCTGAAAGCACAAAAAAGAAACAGCTTTTCTATTCTCTTCGTGGTCTTTGGCTTTGTTAGGCTATCATCCTCCAAAGGGTTTTCTGGGGACTTAAGTTTAGGGTTGATCATGGTTTGGGTACAGAGTGGTTATATATATGGTACATATTGTTATGGGAGATGATAAGTCATTTTTTGCTCTATTTTGTTATAAATTTTATGATTGCATTACACATACACTCACCTTAAAAAGCTGAGATTTTTAAAGCCATTGAGAAAATTTTTTAAAGATGGTCCTATACTAATAAAATCAAAATTTAAAAAATGCATTCATTTTTTATGATTTATATAAAAAATATAGCATTTCATATTTAAAGTACAGTAAAGAAATAAAAAATTTTTGAGGAGGGGGGGGGGTCTAGATTTTAGGTTCATAGACCCTAAATATGGACTACGTGCTGCGATAAACAGCCTGTGAACTAATAATGATTATGAAATTTTACACAGCTTTTTATTATCAGATGATTACACTCACCTTGTTAAAATTAAATAGTTTAACAAATTATTCAGGCTTTTGTAAGAAAACCGGTTTATGACCTAAAAAATAGCCCCGAAAAGGCTTAGCACCCAGACCTTTTTTTGGAAACAGTTAACTTACATGAATGATTTTGGTAAAGTGAATGTTAGGGTTTCTCAAACGGGATCCCATTTTCCGGGAATCCCGGGGATAAAAGTGGCAGCGGGATTTCCCGGGATATCACTCTTATATCCCGGAACATAATTTTTTTAAAGGTGGTACTAGCCCATAAAAATTAAAACAGTCAATTTATTTAATTTTGATGCAATTTTTTTTTTAAACTATGTGCATTAAAAAATTATTTTGAGTAAATATAATAAAAAGTATTAGTACACTCGAAAACATGCTGAGTCAGCAAAAAATATACAATTTTAACTACATTTTTAAACAAGAATTTCTTATGAAATAGTTAGTGTGTGAAGCTAAAATTTTGCAAAAAGGTTAACAACATGTTGATTGAGGGATTTGACCAGAATCACCATCAGAACTTTTACAGAATCAAAATGGCTGCACTTTAAAAAATAATTTTTAATTTTTATGTAAAATTTGTGCTGCTAATGTTAATATCTCGACAACAGCTAACTATAAAAGTCTCTTTTTGGTCAAATCCCTTCACAGTAACCTGATGAACAATCTGTGAAAATTTTAGCCATAATCTCCGAGTAGTTCAAAAGATATTCTTGTTCAAAGTTTAAAAATCTGTTAATAGAGAAAACGCAAGAAAACAGAATAAAACAACTTTAACAATATATATCTTTAAAAATTTCCAGACACATAGGAGTCATCCTTGCTAAATCCTTTTTTTATACCTCTCAATTTTTTCCTTCTTGATTTTGTCACTTCTTTTTCCTTCCTTTCCATATGAATGACGCGATTTTTGTCTTTTTTAATTGCACCGAGAAGGAAATATTTTCCACAATGAAATCCAAGTTGCTTAAATGTTTCTTTATGGGAAACGTAACCTCCATTAAAAGATATAACTGCAGAGAAAACAGCTAACTCTAAAACATTTTTTGAAACAAAATATGTTTTGGCGCATTTTTCCTAGATTATTTGATTAAAAGACTCATTAGGATTTTGGGTATAGCTGTGTAAACATTTTGACAAAAGATTGTCCGAACTAAGTTCCATAAATACTGGGTGTAATAGGTCTTTTATAGCAACTAGTAAGTTTAACTTGTTTTTATAAGTGCATTGTCCTGTAATCTTATCCTTTTGCCATTTGCACCAGCTAGTATTGGTTCTGGGACAAAATTGATGACGCGTAGCTGCATCACCTTCACAGCAGTGTCATAAAACTGCAAGTACAGCTTTTTTCATAGGGTAGAGTTTATCATTCTGACGAATAGCCATACCAAAGTAATTCTGCATTAAGTTAATACTTGCATCAGTTAGTCTTCCTTTACCTGAGAGAGTTTTACTGTCATTCAACTTCTTTTTTTTTTATATTGCACGTAAATTCCGAAGTTTTGTTCCAAGTCTCTTTTGAACATGACACTCTAGTTTTTCTGGTATCAACGTTTCTCCATAAGGTCTTGATTCCCTTACTTTGCTGTATGCTTTAGTGTCCCCATCTCCTATGTAATGACTGTACCTTAGTTAAACTTACTTAATGAAGAACAAAAAATTGAAATAGCACCAGCGGACTCCATAGCACCAGATGATTCGTGATGATTAATTGCACACTTATGTCTTGTTTTCCATAGTTCATAACCAGCTGATCCTTTTTTTTTTGACCAAATCTCACAAGATTTACAAAATTTTGACATAGTGTAATAGTCTAAGACCTTTTTATTATCCTTTGAAATTGCAGATGCCACGCCATTCAGGGATGAATAACCCCTTTTTTGCCATGTTCCATCAATAGAAATATGACAGTCAACAATATCATTGCTACACGCATTGATGTTAATCATTTGACGCACTTCA
This sequence comes from Hydra vulgaris, assembly GCF_038396675.1. NCBI lineage: Eukaryota > Metazoa > Cnidaria > Hydrozoa > Anthoathecata > Hydridae > Hydra > Hydra vulgaris. The sequence goes on from NC_088921.1 coordinate 39,300,067, forward strand.
TGAGCAGCTTTTTGGGTACTTTTTTCAGCAGATTTTTGATATGCACAATAAAGAGTCTTATTAATTTTTTTTTATAAGTAGTAAATGCAATAGAAAATGGCATATTCATCATTGTTGTAAATGTTTCAATTCCAGCATGACCTTTGCTTATCTCGTGAAAAGCCATAACTGTGCGATAGTTAATTTCATGTGCTTTTTTTACAGTTTTACTTTTTTGTAAAGGTATATATTGAGGAGAAGTATAAGGAAATCTGCATGCTGAACAAACACTACATTTTATACATAATTTAAGTGAAAACCCTTTGTGTTCATTTTTATTATGTGTAAGCTTAACAGGTGAGCTACACTCAGAACAGCGTCAGAACTCCTCAAATAAATCTTTCATAATGCCAAAATGTATAAATATAAAAAAATTAAGGTCATTACATGTCTGTTTGTTTTTAGCTGAAATGCCAATACAATTAACTGCTTTGTTCAACTTTTTAGCACTTGTACTATTAGTACTACTAAACATATTTGAATAAGAAGCACTTTCAGGTGAAATGTTTTGTTGATCAGACATTTTATGTTGATTTCCATGAAAAAAATTTATTTTTATTCTTTTGCTATTTTTTTTTATTTCCCATCTAAGAATAAAGCAGTAAAATGTGAAAAATAAATGCAATAAATTCAATAAAATAATCATAACAAGCTGTTATTGATACACTGTTATAAATTCACTTCCTTCACACTATACAATTCAATCTATATATTAATACGGTAATGAGTAGTGCGCATAGTTACGTCTAATGTTCGTGTTGTTAATGACGGTTCTTTATTCTGTAAAATACACCATTTCTTAGTTTTTAAGTAGTATCTAGACTTTTGAATGCGCGGTTATATATTCCATGCGGTCTTTCGCAAGCAAGCAAGCAAGCAAATTAGAGCTGATATATTATTATTTTCGAAAAGAATTAATGTTGTTCATTGTTTAAAATAGAAAATTTAAATAATCGTTTGTTTGTTGTTGGTTGTTTTTATTTTTCTAATTTTATAGCCTGTTTTCATTTTTAGAAGAAGTTTATAACTAAAATTTCTGTTTTAGTAAACTGTTTTAGTTTTTAGGTACGTGCGTATCTGGCTTTTTACGGCACCGATTTCAAAGTAAAAATTTGTGACCTTTTTTTTCACAGCGTGCTCGAAGTCGGTGTGGTAAAGATGTATTTATTTGTCTTTTTTTTTAGAATTTTATATCAGCTTAGACTTTATTAAAAAGTAGAATGTTTTATCTTGAATAAATTATGGTTTTTTTTTACGTGTAATAAATTTTTCAGTTTTTTTATTGCTATTTAAAATTTCGTTCCTGTTCTGGCACTGCATTGATATCGAAGGCATGTTGGTACATATTTGAAATTTTCCAGTCAACTGTATAAATCTATTTTCTATGTGCCTGCCAAATTTCATTAAAAAATATTCATGACCAAATACCGTATTTTTCGACCCAGTGTAGGTACCATTTCCACCTCTTTTAGTGTTACTGTTACTGTTACACTTTATGAAACTGTTTCTGCTATTGTTACTCTTGCTTTTTGTTATAAATTCTGTAGTTTTTTTTACAGTTACCAGTGGTTTTCATTCGTTTTTAAAATTTTGTTTCTGTTCCGAAGGTGCATTAATATTGAAGGCATGTTGGTACATATTTAAAATTTTTAAGGCAACTGTATACATCTATTTTCTATGTGCCTGCCAAATTTCATCAAAAAATATTCATGACCACATGCCCTATTGTTCCGCGCAGTGGAGGTATGTATTTCCACTTCCGTTACATGGTGTTAGGGGGAGGGGCGGTTTTTGACAGTGGAGAATTCAGTATTTTTGATTTTTTTATTCATTATAATGATATATTTTATTAGAACTGTTATACAAACTTTATTTTTAACTACTTTTACTACTAAGGATATTTGGGTTTTCTCTTTTTAAAATTGTTAAATGATGTACACAAAAACTAACAAGTATAATTAAGGTGGTTATATATTAATTTTTTTTTTGATAGCTAACTCTTTTCACCCACCAAAATTAGTGCAAAGGCAAAATCCTGCCAAATAAAATTTAAAATGCTAAAATTAAAATTGTATAATACTATTTTACGACGATTCTGCATAAAATTCATTAAAAACATAAAACAGCATTTTCTCAGCTTTTTCCATACCCATAATTTACCATATAGCCACCTTAAGCTATATATGATATGTAAAAATTATACGTATATTTAAAAAATTTTTGATAGATTAATGGCGATTTTTTAAATCATTTAATTATGATTAATAGCCAACCCAATAAAATAGTAATATTATGATTGTTGAATTTAATTTAGTGCATCATGGGACCTAACAAGAAAACAAATCTTTTTTATGGTAAAGCTAAAACTTATTTAGCTTGTAATTTTTAAATACCAGCTCATTTAAAATATGGCTGTAGAAATGGACATGTACTGAATATATTTGCAACTAACAACGATTCATATAAAGTAACTGTAGAACTAATCGGTAAGTATTTTAACATCAAAATTTGTATAAGTCAGATTCAGCAACTAGTTAGAACATCGAAAGTCTTTGTAAACCATTTTTCACGAAATTCGAAACCATTTGTTGACATCTGCAACATGCTCTTTGCATACCAAATAACAACATCTGCTGTGGCACAAACATCGCAATCGAATGCAACCTCAATTGACTTTCCTACATGTTCTTCATTTTCTTCTCAACAAATCAGTGTTTCATCTGTATCAAATAGTGATCACTTATCTCCTTTATCTCGTCCTACTTTAAAAACCTCTTCTCATGAACCACTATCCAGTTTGAGAGCTGACCAGTTGAGTCCCAGAAAATAGGTTATGAGAAAGAAATTAACCATTTTGGCAAACGAAATGGCAATTAAGAAGAGAAAGCATAAAGAGGATATTAAAGGTTTAAAAGATAAGACAAAGGCTAGAGCATACAGATTTAAATATCTAAATCAAGTTATTACTCGTAAGGAAAAGTTAATTTCTCAACTTAGAAAAAAATTAAAAGAAAAGTTTTTAAATTTACTGTTGAAAAAACTTCAAAATCATATTTTTTGTTTGAAACAACAGTTGACATCCACGCAAAGATAATTTTCTTATCAAAAAGCAATGTTAAGCCATCAACTTGCTGAAAAAAATTCTGCAATTCTTGTACTGCAAAATGACATTCTGAATTTACAAGAAGAGTTGGAGGAAATTCAGCAAGTAACACAAAACACCAAAAATGAAAAAATGCTACTCAGCAGATATTAGGAGACTTATATATGACATGCTTGTGTGCCAAGTTCCTACACAAAGTGTGCCATCTCTGCTCCGTAAAATTGGGGACATCCTGGCTATCGATTTAGTCAAATTCCACATCGTACAACTGTAGAACAAATGATGCGTGAGCTTGGTGTGCTTTCAGACTTACAGGCTGCTGAGATAGCATTTACAACAAAGGATCTGACACTTGGCTTTGATGCAACAACCCAGGAGGGTGTTCATGTAAATGCTGTGCACTTGACAACAGAATCAGTATGTATGGTTGTAGCTATTGATCAACTTCCTGGCGGTACAGCTTATGACTATCAGAGTCATATTACAAAGTCTATTGAAAATCTCGCTAAGTTATATAGTGATTTCTATCAGCTCAAATATACTGACGTAAGAAGCACTATTATTGGGAACATAACAAATACAATGAGTGACAGAGTTGCAACAAACCATGCAACAATCGCAAAGTTAAACCTTGTTTGGCAGAAATCATTAAATGAACTAAACTGTCACCTTCACCCCTTAGAAACAATGACCAGCTCTTGTAAGTCTTCACTTAAAGCATTAGTGACTTCAAAAGGGAAAATTTTTGGAAGAGACTGTATTGCAGCAAACATTGTTATACAGCTGAACAAACTTCGCTACAAGGATGCAAAAGGTACTCTAACTAATCTAAACCATTCTTTTACTTAAATATATTTAGTTTTCTGAATAAAATTTCGAGTTAAAATAAGATATTATAACTAGTGCATGTTTTTATTTCACATTCTTCTTGCAATTGCCAAAATAAGCTTTTTTATGATATTCATAGGTGATCCAAAAGGTTTTGTAACCTTTTTGGACCAACACGAGTTGCCCAGAGGATTGCTACCACGCTATAGAGGCAACAGACTACATATGCTTTTTCACACGTGTGGTATTTTGATCCATCATTATGCCATATTGAAGATATTTCTGTGTTCTGGCTTGGCGTTATGCGGAGGTCTGCGAAATATTTTATTTCAAGACTTTACATCTGAAACAGGTATCTTTTTTCTTTTTTATACCTGTTCAGTTCATTTGATAAAGTGCTACACAATATTATAGGCTATAGAATTAACTACAAATATAGTTACAAATACAAATTACAAATAGACACTTGCAAGATTAACGGGGAGTAAAGACTATTATAAACAAAGATTATTCTTAGTTACTAATTAACTTTTTCACCTTAGGTATCCGTGAGTTGTGTGTTTTAGCTTTAATTGGAAAGCTACTTTCTGGTCCTTGGATGACAAAATTTTATATTGCACCAGGTACGGGACTTGACTACATATCTGGCATTCAGGTAGTAAAAGATGTTCGGAACACTCTTATTGAGAGCAGTAAGAATCCTTTATCTCTACTTAAACGAAAAACTGATTTCTTTGGTAATGATATTGAAGATGTAGTTTTTGATTCAATAATCAGCTTTTGCTCAGTAACTGATGAAATGAGTAAAGCATTAGCTGACTGCCTTAATGCAGTTATTAGCGTCACTGACAGACAGTACAAGCGGCAATTTGAAATGAGTTCTAATGATCTCCTTAAAGACCAGACTAAGTCAGCTAGGCTTCACAACATTGATTCAGAAGAACTTATGGGTATGTTTAGCGCTGCAAAGCACAAAGCTCCAAATGCCACTCTTTGTTTTCTTTTTTCAAAACTTTGTGCTTGCAAAAATAAAACAACTGCACTGCTATGCAAAAAGCCAAATGATATTCAAAACAAGTTGATATTATGGGCTATCTCTAATGCCAGAAAAAAGCGGTTTACAAATATGCAATGTCATAATGACCTGAAGTTAGAATTGATAAAACGAATAGCAGATAAAATTCAGAAAAAAGAAAACAAAGAACGCAGAAATGTAGAAAAAATATTAAAAAATTGCATGCCTGATCAGGTAAAAGAAATGTTTCCTGACCTAGAAAATAATGAGGCCTCAGATATTGAAGAAATTCTTATTGGAGCTTCTATTGGAAGAAGTATTTGCCACATGTGGTTCGATAATGCCACTAACACCCAGGATGTATATTACGACAGAATTGTTGGCATTAAAAAGAAAAAAAGTGATGTATATATAGTTTTTTATTGGAAACCAAAAGAGAATAAAGATGATGATGGTGTTGAGTATGATGTGAGCAAATATCAACTTTTTGCAGACATAATAAGTGGTGATATGGTGATAACATAATAGAAATGTGTAATAAGGTATATGTTATTTTAAATAATAGTATGTCTGATAAACTTGCATTAACAGATATTATTTACAGATAGTAGGTTAATCTTTGTTTTTTATAATAAATTTTACAGTGCCTAATGTATATCATATTCTCTACCCTCCCCTTTTTTTAAGATAATGAAAAGATTTATTATTATTTAATTTCTTTTTATGTATACATATATGTATATACATATATGTATATAGAAATGTAATTTTAGGTAGTCGGTTAGTTACCGATATCCAACAACCAGGGTTGACCTGGTTGCAACGAGCTATGGAAAACCAAAGCTCATTTACTATTTGACATAAGCAAATTGCCTGGCTCATGACAATTAATGTCAATCATAATGATGGCTATACATTGTTTCTACCCAGAAAGACAGACTTTTGCTTGCATGGATTGAGAGATGTAAGTGTTTAGTTACAATAAATCAGTACATTCTAGGCAAATGGCATATGCCATTACCAGATAGTTACGCTAACACAATATAACTTTCTTTTCATTATAACTTATAATCAAATCTATTATATTTCAGGTTAAAAAGTATTGAAGGGTCTACTTCTATCGATTTTTTTGTTTGGTAATGGGAAATGTGTTGTGTATCAGGAGTTAAGTGATTTTGAATTTTTTTTTAAGTTAGGAAATCATTCTTATCTTCTCTAATTTATAATGGGTTTTTCAGTTATTGTGCTAAATATCTAATATAATTTCAGTTATCTTTTATTGCAAGGTTTTAACTATGATGGCAGCTTGCTACTGTAGATGTTTATCTTAAAGACCTCAAGATTATATTTATTAATTCAGTAATAACAGTTACATGTTAATTTATTATACATTAGTTAATTGTTCGCCTTAATTTTTTTTTTAATTTTATATATCTGATATTTTATCTTATCTATCATTGCAAGGTTACGCAACATGATGAAAACCACACGATTGCTTCGATGGATGTTGATCTTTTTCATATCAAGATTAAACCGGTTCATATTTTTTTAGAGATTGATTATGTTTATTAATGCAATAATAACAGTTATATATTTATTTATTATCCGCGCCATAAGGCATCCTTATTTATTATCCGCGACATAAGGCATCATAAATAGGTATGGCGATATTAATTTAGGGGTTTACTTTATTTTAGATATCATCGGATGTGGTTTCCTTTGCGTACTAAAGAATCGACTCTTTCTGGCTATGGATGTCACAGTTTTGTTTGCTTCAAAAACTAGGCTTTCTTCAAAGCCACAATTCTGTTAAAAACATTATTAAGCAAAAAAGAAAATAATTATTATAGTCTAAATTTTTTGTTAAAGAAGTATGTTTTTAAAAAAATTATTTTTATTTTTTGCGGTTTCTTGGAATTTATATATAGTTTGATAGATATAAGGACTACTGAAGAGAAAATGAAGGAGAGCCGTGGTGGACGTGTCCCCCCTCCCCCATTGTTTAGATGGATATTTTTTTGTAGGTTTTTAGTTGAACTATATGGTGTTTTATGATTATTTTTTTGTACTCCGGCCCCCACTGAAATATCACGCCATTTCCGATGTTATATATGCATATATATATATAATATATATATGCATAAATATATATACCCTTAACCATAAATATATATATATATATATATATATATATATATATATATATATATATATATATATATATATATATATATATATATATATATATATATATATATATATATATATATATATGCATAAATATATATAACCTTAACCATAAATATATATATATATATATATATATATATATATATATATATATATATATATATATATATATATATATATATATATATATATATATAATTAATTAGTAAAAAACACTTATCTAACTTTTATCTTCTACTTGACGTTTCACCATTGCTGGATCATCAGGAAGAGTTTTTTTTTTTTTAGGTGCCCCAAGAAGTCCTAACGGTCTTGTCACAGAGCACCGCGGAAGTGCATTTAACCAGGAAGTTCACGCCTCCTTCCTTACCGTGACGCGAAAATGTGTCCAGAGGTCGTTTGGAAACCTGGATCTCTTGCTTATAAAGCAAGCGCTCTAACCACTGCGCCACGGCCGCACGAAATAACTAACCGTTACTAAATCTCAAAAAAAAATTCAATTTATAAAAAAAAATATTTTACAGGAAGTTATAAATTATTATAAAATATTTTTAATTACTATATTTTTTTGTTAACGGGAAGTTACAGAAAGTAATTATGAAATAATTTTCTTTGGAATGGGGATAGTTTAATTTGGTCATTTGTTTTTATAATTTTTTAAGAGGTATTTATTTTCGTGCCTACATTTAGAAATTAATTCAGATTTTTTATTTAATAAATTTTCTTGATTTAAATGAGTAATTATTTCCAAAAAATGTATGCTATGTTTGCAAGAAAAATTTGAATACTAACATAATTTACATATATATATATATATATATATATATATATATATATATATATATATATATATATATATATATATATATATATATATATATATATATATATATATATATATATATATATATATATATTGCAAAAAAACGCGATATTTTTTTATGCATATTTTATAAAATTTTGTTATAAATTTTACTACTACGTTTTAATCATTAAAAATATTTTGTTACTTAGTTCGAAACTTTTTCAATTACGTTTTTTAATCGTTTTGCACATTTTACTATGCAAAATCAAGCGCAAATTAACAATGATTCTATTACAAAGCTGCCGTTAGCCGAACGCGAGTTTTATACGTAAGTTGCATTTTTCTTAAGCAATGCATCATAAAAAATAATGTTACTTAAAAGAGCATAACTTTTTTTGTCATGATTCTTTTTTCATAAATTTTTCACCATTTTATTACAAATTCAAAGCTCTTTCGAACCATATATAAAACTTGAATAAATAAATAGTTTGAAATTTTTACACACGTACCTACAGTTTTGTCGTTAGTCTTTTTAGAACATTTTAAGCAAGTATTGTTTTATTTTCTGGAGCAATTAAGAGGAGCTGATGGCTTTTTTAGTAAGTTCAATTCATTTTCTTATTTATAGATTAAGATTATTTTTTGTAGAAAGAATAATGAGTATAAAATTTTATTTATGTGTTTAATATGAAAAGTTAAATAGAATAAGATTGTTGTTTGTGTTCATGTAAGTTTATATACATAAGTTTGCGTTCATTTCAATCTATTTTATATTGCTCTATATCTATATGTATATTTTATATTCTTAGGAAAAATAATAAGGAATAGAAAAATAAAAAAAAATTCTTCTGGAATTTGTCAAAAGAATGTTGTGTTATGCTTCATTTTGATTTGATTTGATTTGATTTAAGGTATCTGAATATGTATTTATTTGAAATTTATAATTTTGTTCTTTAATGGTTTCATCTTTTTCATTACAATGTTGTAAATTGTAGTCTGCATTCTTTGTTACATTAAAAAGAATTAATGCTAATAAATGTTGTTTTATAGCTGTTAAAGGTTTGCTTATATGTTTATCTTATGCTCAAAGTTAAAAAGTTTTTGATAAATATGTGTATGAGATGATATATGTAGTTTGATAAATACGTGTATGTAGTGATATATATATAGTTGTTTTATAAATGTGTTTATATAAATGTGTTTTTATAATAGTATGAAATGTATTTTATATAGGGATGCAAAGTCCCAAAAGGACTCCAGCTTTTTGTATCTACTTTTTCCAAGTCTGTAGTGTCCAGAAGCTCTAAACATGTTTATTGACTTATTATCTGCTATAATAATTTCATGAGATTTAATGACTTGAAACTTATTGTTTATAAGCCAGGAGTCCTTGCCGCCATAATACCTAAGAATTCTGGGCTAAAAAAACGATTGTTCCTCTAACCTAAAAGTCTTTTTTCCTGTTAGTAGTATTTCCTATTTTATTTCCTATTAGTAGTATTTCCTATTAGTAGTATTTCCTATTAGTAGTATTTCCTATTTTTCCTATTAGTATTTTTTTCCTATTAGTAGTCCATAAACTTATTTATATTTTTTTTAAATCCGGAGTCCTTTTTGGTACTCTGCATCCCTGATTTTATCTAATGTGTACATGATTGTTAAATGAGGTGTTTTTATATGTTATATAACATTTAAAAAAATATTGTGTTTTATAGTTAGTATAACTATAACACACAATATATTTGAGATATAGATCTAGAGCAAGATTCGTCAACCTTACCAGTCAAGTGGTGTTACTGCTTTAGGTCTAAGTGTAGTCTAGCCTTCAATATAACTATTCTGAAAATACATAACATCTTTAATTATTTTTTGTGTAATGTTGTTACCTTTGACTTATCTTTATGTTTGTGTCTGTTGTTAAAAATGATTAATAGGTAGTTGCATTACTAGAACTCGCTGCTTTTGTTTCTTAATATAAATACATTAATATAATTTCTTCAAGCAGAAGCATAAATTAGTGACTTTTATCTGAAATAGCACAGTGAATATTATTATTAGTGCGCATAGTTATACCTATTGTTCGATGTTAGTTACAATTCTGTATTCTGTAAAATACACTATTTCTTAGTTTTTAAGTAGTTTCCAGACTTTTCTTAACGAATTGTTTTCTTAAAGAAGTCATGACCTTTAAGAAAACACTTGGTTACGAAAATGTTTAAGTTGACATTAGGTAGATAATGTTTAGTAGCTTAAATTGATAGGTAATAGAAAATCTTTTTAAAATTTTATTAAGTAATTAGTTTATTGTAATCTTTTTTTAAATTGTACTTTTAAATGTGTTATAGATGTTAATATTGAAAATATAAGTTACTATAATTCTTATAGTTATTATATGTTTGTTTTTCCATATTTAATATACCATTAATCATTTTCATACATTTTTATTTAAGTTTAATTGTTTATAATTTATTAAGATATAGATTATTTGAAAATTCATGTTTACAGAGTTGTTATTAATCATGATCGAGTTGTTGTACCAAGGAAATTGTAGTGGTTTATTTATAAAATGTACTATATATGTTATAAAAAAGATTTTGGATTTCATATGTTTTCACTAATAAATAGTTCAATATATATATATATATATATATATATATATATATATATATATATATATATATATATATATATATATATATATATATATATATCCTTGGAGTTGCAGCAGCGTCATATTTTGTGTGTTGGGGGGGGGGGGGGTAAACATTTTGTTCAATGTTTTCTCCCAACACATGAACTATGACACTGTCCGCGACTCCAAGGATATATGTATGTATATATATGTATGTATGTATATATATATATATATATATATATATATATATATATATATATATATATATATATATATATATATATATATTATTAGAAACACTTAACTGTTTCTAGTAAAAAAGGATATTTGTTTATTTTCTAATTTTTTTAATTAGAAACAAAATAAATTTTAACTTTTTTATATAAGTCTTTGCTAATATGGTTGCAGGTTTTTCTTAACTTTAAATAAATAAACTTAAGTAATACAGGTGTATTACTTTTGATGATGGCAAATTAATTTTATTTTGCATTTATTTGGTTTCTTTATTTTATAATTTTTCGAATAAGATTTTTTTAGTTACTTATTAATTTTTTTTATTTTATTGTTAACTTTAGAGTAGTAAAACAAAGAAATAGTTAGTGTTGCTTTGATAAATATGTTTAATGATAATTATGACATTGAAATGGATGATAGGCTAGATGAAGTTATGTATTTACAAGACGATGTAAGTGCTATAAGGCAAGTTGAAAATAATCGTAGACGAAATGAAAGAAATAGACTTAGGCGAGATGAAATTAATCATTTACAAAATGAAAGAAATAGGCTATTGAGGCGAGGTTAATCATCGCCAAAATGTAAGATGATCTGTTGGACAAGGACGAATGTATTCTATAGCAAGAAGCAATGCTATTCCAGATTATAATTATTTAGGAGAAATGAATCAAATTTGTCAGCACTGTGGTGCTAAGAAATTTCCAGATGAAACACATTTTCTATGTTGCCATAATGGTAAGGTAGCTTTACCTCCACTTTCACCATTTACACAAGTTTTACAGGATTTATTTGTAGGGAGTTATGTAGATCGTAATGCTAATGTTAATTTTTTAAAACATATTTGAAATTATAATGCCTTTCTTTCTTTCGCTTCTTTTAAAGCAACTGTAGTTAAACCAATAAATCATGGGCCTCCATGTTTTGAAGTATATGGCCAGATTTATCATCGTGTAGGTAATCTTAGGCCAGATCAAGATATTCTACCAATATATTCTCAACTATATATATATGATCCACTTGCAACAGTATATTTTAGAATGCAACAACGTGGCAATTATCTTTGTTTACATAGTTTAATGTTTCAATTGCAAACTATAATTACTGAACTAAGTCCATTTGCTCTTGCATTTAAAAATATGGCTGAAGTATAAGATGAAGAAATTCGTCAAGCGGCTATAGAAGGTCGCCAAGCTTCTGTTGTAAAAATGTTTTTACTTGAAGGGGGTGATAGGCGTTGCTATAATCTACCTTCACACGATGAAGTTGCAGTTGTATTTGTTGGTGAAGATGGTGCTCTCCCAACTTGCAGGGAAGTTGTTATTTACCCAAGAGGTCATCCTTTAAAAATTGTATCAAGTATGTCAGCCAACTTAGATCCTATGATTTATCCTCTCTTTTTCCCAAGAGGTGATGCTGGTTGGCATAATCAGTTAGTGCATAGCCCTGAGCGTGCCACACTGGTTAGAAATCATGTTACACTATCTCAGTTCTACAATTATAGACTTTCCGTTCGGCAATTTTTCTTTTCATTATTTTATGGCAAGAAACTATTTCAGCAATATGCTGTAGATGCATATGTAAAAATTGAAGGCCATCGTCTTGCTTTTATCAGAAATAATCAAAATAAATTGAGAAGCGAGCAGTATGATGCCTTACCTGAATATGTTAACAACATTGCGAACGAACGTAATGTTAGACCAGGGCGAGTAGTTATTTTGCCATCATCTTATGTAGGAAGTCCTAGAGCTTTAAAAGAAAATTTTGAAGATGCTATGGCAATTATTAAAAAGTATGGTAAACCAGATCTTTTTATTACTTTTACTTGCAACCCAAAATGACGTGAAATAACAGAAAATTTATATCCAGGTCAGACTGCAAATGATAGACCTGATTTGGTCACTCGAGTATTTAAACTCAAGTTAAATAACCTCCTCAATGATATATTCAAAAATGGTGTATTAGGCAAAGTTGTAACGCATGTTCAGGTTATTGAGTTTCAAAAGTGTGGTTTGCCGCATGCCCACATTTTACTTCATTTAGCCAATGATGATAAGCTTGAAATTCCAGATCCGGTTGTTAATCGTGAACTTTATGATACTATTAATTAAACTTGCATGATTCACGGCCCATGTGGGATACTGAATCCTAATTCTCCTTGCATAAAAGATGGAGTGTGCAGCAAAAATTATCCTAAAGAGTTTAATGCCAACACAGTAGCTGTTCACAATGGTTATCCACAATATAGACGTCGTGATGATGGGTTGGTTATCAATATTAAAGGCAACAATGTAGATAACCGTTGGGTGGTACCTTACAATCCTTGGTTATCTAAGAAATATCAAGCCCACATTAATGTTGAAGCTTGCATATCTGTAAAGGCTGTTAAATATTTGTACAAATACATATACAAAGGGCATGATTGTGTGAATGTTTTGATAAATGAACAGGTTAATCACAATAAAGTAAATACTTTTTTAGATTGTCGTTATGTTAGTGCACCTGAGGCACTGTGGCGAATATTTGAGTATCCTATAAGTCATATGTCACACACTATTATCCGTCTTAAGGTTCATCTTCCTGAGAATCAGATTGTGTATTTTAGAGAAGGAGAAGAACAAGTGGCTTTAGATCGTGCTGCCCAACGCGATCTACACCTTACGGCATGGTTTAAATTAAATTCTGAAAATGAAGGAGCGCATCGCTATTCAAATGTAGACATTCCATATCACTTTGTATTTGATGATAAACATTGTAAATGGTAGGTTAGACAAAGAGGTGGAAATAAGGTGATAGTAAGAATGCATAAAGTTAGTCCAACAGGAGAATTATTTTTTCTTAGATTGTTACTTTTGCAGGCAAAAGGAGCAACATCTTGGGAAGATTTGCATACTGTTAATGGAATAGTTCTTGAAACCTTTTGAAGCATGTGTTTTAATGTGTTTTAAAAGGTTTGTTGCAAGATGACACTGAATGGCAGAATACTCTTTCTGAGGCAGTTTTAAAGCCAAAGCCTAAGCAAATTAGACAGCTGTTTTCAGTTATTTTAACCTTTTGTGAAGCCAACAACTCTTTGCATCTTTGGAATATATACAAAGCTTTTATGATGGAGGATTTCATTCATCGCCAAATTTCATTTATATTAGCTGAACATGCTACTCTTCGTCAAATTGAAAAGATTATTAATCAACGTGGTAAAACGCTATCTGATTATAATTTGCCTGTTTTTGATGAATTCATAGATTTTAATCTAGAAAAATTAAATGATAATGTTCAGAAATCAATTGACGAAGCTAATAGAATGAGACAGCTTCTTAATGTCAATCAGTTAAATGTAAGTAATGCTGTCCTTGCTGCATTGAACGAGCAACCAAGTGTAGAAAATCAACATTCCAGATTGTTTTTTATGGATGGACCAGCTGGTAGTGGAAAAACGTTTACGTATAACTATTTGGTTGCTGAAACCATAAGTAGGGGTTTTAAATCTGCTACAGCTGCATGGACTGGCATAGCAGCAACTCTTTTTACAAATGGATCTACATTGCATTGTTTATTCAAAATTCCTGTCCCAATATTGGATAACACCACATGTAATGTAACCCCTAACTCTATACATGACATTTTTTAAAACAAGTTAGTTTGTTTTTGCTTGATGAAACATCCATGATACCTAAACATGCCTTAAATGCAATTGATAGGTTGTTAAAAGATGTTTGCAACAACAACTTTCCGTTTGGAGGAAAAGTCATTTTTTTTGGTGGTGACTTCAGGCAAATACTGCCTGTTGTAAAAAGAGGACAACCAGCTGAAATTGTAGAATCGAGTATAAAATGTTCCTTACAGCGGCGATGGGTGCAGAAATTTACATTAACTGAAAATATGAGAGTACATGATGGGGAAAGAGAATTTTCCCAATGGCTATTAAAACTTGGTAGTGGAACAATGCCTGTCAAAGAGGAGGATCCTTTTAAAGGATGCATTAAAATACCAAATCAGTGCATTATTAGAGAAAATGAATCGATTGTTGAAAAGATTTTTGAAGATGCTGATCAAAATGATTATTCTAAGCGCGTGATTTTAACACCAACTAATGTTTATTCATTATCAATCAATGAAGAAGTGCTTGAATGTCTGCCGAGTGAGGTCAAAATTTATTTAAGTGCTGATCAAATTGATACTGATGACCTTAATGAAAGAAATAACTTTCCTGTTGAGTTTTTGAACAGCTTAACTCCTTCAGGTATGCCACCTCATTGTTTAAAATTAAAAATTGGTTGTGTAATTATGCTACTTAGGAATTTAGATCTCAAAGCTGGGCTATGCAATGGTACTCGAATGAAAGTTACTGCTCTTCAAAATAATTATATTGATGCAGAGGTTTTGACAGGTGTTTCTGGTGGTAAACGGGTTTTTGTTCCTCGAATTCAGTTGGCTCCATCAGATTCTAGTTTACCTTTTGTTCTGAAGCATCGTCAGTTTCCTGTCAGATTGGCTTATTCAATGACAATTAATAAAAGTCAAGGTCAAACATTTGATAGAGTTGGGGTATATCTAAAAACCGCATTTCCCCCACGGTCAACTATATGTTGCATGTTCAAGAACTAGAGCATTTAATAGTTTGTTTTTTAAAATTGATAAACATCTCATTCAAGGTATGGTAGGTGGAAAGTGTTACACAAATGATGTTATATTTTCTAATGTTCTTAATTTATAGTCTTTTTCATTTTCATTCACTATAGATTTTCATTTCGAAAATTTACTGTTTGTAGGTTGTGAGCACATTTTGTATGTATAACTTTATTTATTATTTTAATTTTTTTTTTCATAGTTTTTGATAAATATATCTGTCATTTAATATTGTTATAAAATGTGTTTATATTTGTTATATAAAACCATATTTGTTTATAGTTGTATATATGTTAAAATTATGTTGTTTCCATGTTTTCAAAGTGGTGTGACTTGGCATTATGTTGAGCAAGATTGATAACCTTGCCATCCAAGCGGTGTACTTATAACAGAGGTGTGACTTGGCAGTATTTAGTGCCAGGCGGTGTTACTGCTTTAGAGCTAGGTTGTGTTGTCTAGCCTTTTTTTAATTATTCTGGAAACACAATATCTGTTAATATTTAGCGTAATGTGTATGAGAGAGTATGCAACCTTGATCTTTAAATCTAGGGCGTTTTAATGTCCTAAATTTGAAGTAATTGAATAACTAATATTGAATATAAAAGCAAATATACTTTTATGTATTTATATGTTTAGTAAAAAGATAAATATAGTTAACTTAAAATTGGTTTTCTAATTTTGTCTTTCATATTTTAATTTGGTTTGTTATTTTCGCTGCATTTTAGGATCAAGGGTGTGGTGTAAATATTCTATTGTTATGTTTTATTGTTGTGATGTTTTGTGTTGATAGACTGCTTGGCTTACCTTCACGTTGGTGTCTATTGTTAAAAATGAATAATTGGTAGTTTCATTATTGGAACTTACTGCTTTTATTTATTTACTAAAAGCCAAGACAACATTTTGCTAAAAATGCAATTTATATCTTAATTTGATTTTTTTTTTAGTATTGTTAATCCTTTTGTACTTGGAAACAGATTTTATAGTTACATTTTCGATAAATGTTTATATTAACTGCCATGTCAACATAGGTTACTATAAATAGGTAAATCGATTTTGAGTTTTTATGTGGTTTTTTATTTTTATTTATTTTTTTGTAATTACGGTATCATAATTCCATTTTTTTTTTCTTTAAGGTTTACGATTGACGCATTTATACGATTTTTAAAAAAATACCCTGATTTCCTTTTATTGTAAATTTTTTGTCAGTTAAAATGATATAAATATATGCAATTAGTTCAATTTTTTTTTAAATTTCTCTTTTTTATGCCTAATAATTTGTTGTACGTAACTTAAGAGATGTTTTTAAAGAGGGGTCGCAACTAAAAACAAACTAAAAACCTTTAAATACATGGAGATTATTGTAGTTTCGCGCATTTGTCAAATACGAAGTTACTTAAATTTGATAACGGGTTGAACTAATTAATTAGCTTAGTTTGCATTTGCAACACTTTTGAGGAAAGAAAAAATTCTTATATATATTAAAAAGAAAATATTCTTAAAAATGTAAATCATTGTTTTACATTTTATTATTTTGGTAGAAAGTCTTCATCAAAAACTTGATTACTCTTAATAAAAATAACTTTATTCTCCTGGCCACCATTAAGGCAAAAACGAGGAAGGGAGGTCCTTTATTTGTTTCAAAATATATGAGAAAATATACTTCAAATATACTGTCAATATACTGTCTTTTATTAGTGTCAAAGTATACTTTATATTAATCTTATTAATTAAAGTTCATGATATGAAAAATATAATAAGAATTTAGCTTTACTTTTTCGTCAATTTAAAGCATGATGAAGTGTTATTATTTTGTGTCAGTAACTAAAAACGTACTGTGTTGAGCTTTGTAATGTCTAGGAAAATGGTTCTGCCATACACTGATATGACCTATGTCAGTTTTAAATTACTCAAATAACGTTAAATAATTGGTAAATTAATTTATTTTAATTTTGCAGATGGCTTAATTTTTTAATTTGAAGGCATTTTTCTTACATAGTATTAGTTAAAGTTTCGCAACTTTAAATTGTGGAAAACAGCCACTGTAAATTAAGTAATAGACCGACCGTAACCCGTATTACGGGTTGCTTTCTGCTAGTTTATGTAAATCCTGATTAACCTGATAAACAAGTGGTGTTAATAAACAAATTGCAATTATTGTTCAAGTCTTCACAGAGTAACACTGACACAAATAATTATAGAGATTCTATGCATATTCCTTGTCAATATTTATATAACCAATTAAGTGACCCTGATACAGTCACTGGAAGAGGAAAGCATTTGGATTCAAGTGCTAATTATTATTTTAAAAAGTTGCATTTTTATACCAACCTGTTAAATAATTAATTTTTTTTGTTTTTAAATCTTTTTTAAGATTTTTAATACATTTCGTTTACACTGCTGGTAAACGAAATGTATTAAAAATCTTAAAAAAGATTTAAAAACAAAAAAAATTAATTATTTAACAGGTTGGTATACAAATGCAACTTCTTTAAATAATAAATTTGATGAATTCATTGATGATATATCCAGATCTAAGGCTCAAGTTATATTTGTCTACGAGACTTGGTGGTCAGTAATGTCTACTACTAATACTCCGGGTTATAATCTGTTTAAAAAGGATCGTCAATTTAGTCATGGTGGTGGAGTATATATTTATATACAAGAGAATATTAAATCTTATGAAATAAATAAATACATTATATACAAGAGAATATTAAATCTCTTATAAATGAAAATATTTAGCAAGTATGGTGTTAGATTGAATTTGGCAAAGAGAAAATTTTATGTGGTTGTATTTACCGGGCAGGTCTTAGTAATAATAATAAGTGTGTCGACATGATACAATCATTAAAGCAGGCATATATACTCAAACAAAATAACAAATGCTCTGGTATTTTAATCTGTGGTGATTTTAGCTATGCAAACATCAAGTGGAATGACGAAAACTTGAGTGAAATTATAAATGAGAGCGATACAACATCAAGTATGTTTATTGAGTCGTTAAATGACTGTTACCTGCACCAAAATGTTATCAATCCTAGTTTTCAAGTAAAGTTTGGTATAGATACTAACATTTTAGACCTCATTTTAACTGATAATAGCAGCAGAGTTTATATTCTGGAGCATTTTTCACCGTTAGGTGGCATCGATCATGGTCATCATATTTTGAAATTTAGATTTGGATATGAAAATAGGTCTAACTTAATAATATCACAATAAACCATAAGGAAGAAAAAATTTTTATGGAAAAAGGGAAACTATAAAGCGCTAAATTTGTATTTTAATAACATAAACTGGGTACAAGAATTTGAAGGGCGTGGTGTGCTTGGAAATAGGGTGTGAAAAATATATTCCAACAATGAATAAAAACTCTTTTCAATACAAAAACAACTCACTGTGGATGACAAGTGAACTTAGAAGTATTTGTAGAGAAAAACAAAAAAGTTGGTATAGAAACAGTAATTCAGGTTTTAAAAGTATTTTAGAAGTCAATAAGTATAAAAAATTAAATGAAGATAAAAAAAAACTTCAAAAAAAGTATTCGTTATATTGAAAGAATCTTGGCACTTAATTCAAAAACAATCCTAAAAGTGTCTATGCATATATAAATAACAAAACAAGATTCAAAGACTCTATTAAAGCAATAAAGCTGCATGATGGTATTGTAACTAGTGATAATCAAGAGATAGTAAACACTCTTAATGAGTTATTTGCATCTGTTTTTATATATTAGATGATTCATCAGAAGAAATTTTAGGCAACAATCTTTTAAAAAAATCTCCTGATACATATTTTAGTATTCCTATTATTCAGAAACATTTAAGTAATTTAAACATGTACAAATCAGTAGGTCCTGATAATGTTCACCCAAAAGTTTTAAGGGAATGTTCAGAATCTTTGTCGAGTTGTTTAGCATTAATATTTCATAAATCTTTTAGTACAGGAACTATTCCAAAGTTATGGTAATGTGCAAAAGTTGTTCCATTATTCAAAAAGGGTAATAAACTAGATCCAACAAATTATAGACCAGTTTCATTAACATCAATTGTTGGTAAATTTATGGAGCGAATTATTAGAGATTGTATGATGGTGTTTCTCATTGAAAACAATTTAATTTCTAAAGAGCAACATGGTTTCGTTAACAACAAAAGTTGTATAACAAACCTGTTGGAAACATTAGATTTAATCACGCAAGCGTATGAAGAGGACATTTCAGTTGATATTATGTTTTTGGATTTCAAAAAAGCATTTGATTCAGTCTCTCACAGGAAATTACTGAAAAAATTATTTACTTGGATTTGGGTCATCTTTGTTAAATTGGTGTAAATCATTTTTGTCAGATCGAACTCAGAGGGTGGTGATAGGAGAATATATTTCAAGTTGGAAGATGTTTACTATTGTATTACCGCAAGGTTCAGTACTCGGACCTCTTTTATTTGTTATCATCATTAATGACCTATGTGGAGAGATTATTAAAGTCACTAAATTATATGCAGACGATACCAAAGTTATTTCAATCAATCATTGTTTTGATGATAATAAATTATTACAAGAGGACATTAACATGTTAGTAAAATGGTCTAAAGATTGATTAATTAAATTTAATGAATCAAAATGTAAAGTCATGTTTATTGGTAAAAAGAATCCTAGATATGAATATAAATTGAACAACTCTGTTTTAACAGAAACAACAATAGAAAAAGGTCTTGGGATTTTTACTTCAAATAATCTAGAGTGGAAATATCATATTAATTTAGCTATATGCAAAGCAAACAGAAAGTTAGGGTTGATCAAAAACTCTTTTGAATATTTAGATGAATTTTGAGCTGGAACGATCAAGTAGAAGTAACAATTGTAGAATACGCAGACAATTTACCAATTCGAGAATTCGTCACCATTTCTTCACAAACAGAGTTACAAATGATTGGAATTCTCTTCCTCAATGGATAAGAGATAAAGATAACTTAAACCTTTTTAAAAGCAGCATTGATAAATATTTTAGTTTCTGAACAATATTTTTTGGTAATCGGCTGTCATAGTCTTAATTCTACGTAATTAAGACTCAACATTCCTCAAGTGTGTACAGCATCTTTTCTATTCTATTCTAGATGTTTATTTGTTAAAGCAAAGCGGCAATTTAAAACAAAATTTACATTATGAAGTTTTGATTGCACTCAGAAATATCTTAAGACGGGGGAAATTAAATTAAAAAATCTCCAAAACCCACACAAACAAAACAAAAACCCACCCTATTAAACTACAAAAAAAAAAAAAAAAAAAAAATACCAAAACTTATTCACATAATAAATAAATAGTTGCAGAATCTATTTTTATGTGAGGGCGTAAGAATTATCTTAATTTATTTGTATCTAAACAAAACTTTTAAAATTAAATAACTTTATCAATTCTAAAGCAAAACAAATTGTTGTAGTATGTCCTTTTTCTAAAATATATACGTGTGTACTATTAATTTTCATGGGTGGGTTTTTGTTCTTCGAGCAATACTGGTATACATAAAATCATATCTTGCGATTTTTGGACGAAGTTTTTCAAAAACTTACGAAGTACTTTTTTCAGCGATAAAATGTCACGTGACATAACTTCCTAGTTTAAGCAATAAAATGATAAATATAATTTAATATTTAAAAAAATATATATTTTTTTTACTTTGGTCTGCCACCTGGCCCACTGTGCCTTGCAGAGCAAGTATGCGTAAAGCTGCAAATGGTGTATTCTAATGCTTCCACTTCTGCAGTTTCAAAGTAACGTGTTCTTGATATGATTCAATCATATCACAAGCGCAATACTGGTATCAAATCTGTTTATAAAAGAATAGAAAAAGGCATGGAAACTAAAACAAGATTAGAAAAATTTAAAGAAAATTTGCGTTTTCTTTATTCTCTGACCAGAAATGTTTTGCTGATCAAAGAACAAAGCACCTAATATGCATTGATTCGCTCGATTTGCAAGAAAACAAAATGCTACAAGCACGTGCTGAAAGTAAGATAAAAGAATTCCTTCGTAGTTCTAAATCAACTGCGTCCTGCTCATTGCAGTCTGATAATAATGAACTCACATCAACGTCAATGTTCTTGACAATGATCAATGACTAAACAATTGATGAGGATAAGGAACCTGATGACCTCGATTATAGCCCTGAACCATCAATTTTTTTCGAAAATGCAAAGGGAAATTACAAACGCCGCCTTAATTAGCTAAAGATTTTGGATATCACTTCAAGCTACAGCAGCCATTGCTTCACGCGTTATGCACAACGTATATATATATATATATATATATATATATATATATATATATATATATATATATATATATATATATATATATATATATATATATATATATATATATATATCTAGTAATCGAATCTTTTGTGATTGATAAGAGCGAAATTGTTAAAGAAAGGTATCGAACCATGCAAGAGCTGAAAGGTCAGAGTTTGGACATTGGTAATGATTATGTAACAGTTCTTTAGTTTGACGGTTGACGTGACAAAACATTGTCAACAGTCTGCAATCATCAAACAGTAGATGGTAAATACCATCAAAGAACAGTTGTAGAGGAACACTATTCCTTGGTGAAAGAACCAGGATCTAGATATGTTGATCATGTTAGACCAGCTTTAGGTTAAAGTCTGAAGTCCATTGCTGAAAGTGTACAACTATATTATAGCAGAAATGCTTTGAAGTTTAAGCCCGGAGATTTAGGCCATATTCTTGTTCTAGGATGTGATGAAACCGTCTTTACAAGCTTTTCTAGCAGCAAAGTTTGGATTTACAACATCGTAATCAACTTTCTTTGCAAGATCTGTTTCAATTGAAAGGGTAAGATGTACCATGATTAAGGATAATCCTGTACCATAGTGGCTCATAGAGAGTTCTTGACGAGAGCTAACTTGCTAAAAAATCGCCACAAATACTGGCGAAATAAGAAAGATACAAAGACAGCTGGATGATATTTTCTTTATAAATAAAACATTCTCTTTGCATAAATGCTATTCAGAAGGTCTAGAGGCCAATCATTTGTTAGTAGAAGGCGTCGAACAAACGAAAAGTGGCGGAACTAATCAATAAACTTGTACAAGATCTTTAACTTTAGATTCTTGAGTCCGAACTGATGTCTGGCGTAGACCGGATGAAGGAAAATAATCTACATTGCTGTTTTAGAGCTTGAAATCTCTCTGTAATCTGATGGATGTAGGTAAAAATAAAAATAAATTTTTTTATTGGCATACTGATAATTTTTTTTTGTCATATGATGATGCCCCATAAACGTGATGCCCAAGGAAAACCCACCCAGATCCCTCCCTTCTGTGCGCCCCTGTTTGAAGTTTATTTCTCTGCCTAAAAAAAGTAAACCCTAAAATGTAGCAGGACATGGAACCATTTTCTGTGATGAATACAGAGACCTATGATGTGCTAAGTATTGCAGTTATTATTTATAGCATCATCAATGTTTATCATTTTGAATGAAACTACTTTTTTGACATGTATAACTATCAAAACTGCTTGTTTTGATTTATTTAGCGGTTATGTTTACATTTTCGCGGCCATTTTAAATAGCACATATCAACTTTTTCTTAAAAAAACTTTTATTTTAAATATAAGTTTAAAAAATTTTAAACTAAATCTTTCTGTTAAACTGTCAAAAGTTGCTGACGCAAAAACGAGCTGTTTGGAAAGGTTGCCAGACAAAAAACATTGGGCTCATAGCCTAATCTCTTCAGTCATTTGAAGTTTGGAAATCATTAGAATGGATCAACACATGTACAAAAAAAATACTATAAAACGTTATGTTGCTATATGCCGATAAAATCTCCATCGGATTTCTAATTCCTGCAAGACAACGGCTCCAAGCATTCCGTTAAAAGTGTTAAAGTGTGGTTTAAGGCTAATAAGATCAATGTTTTAGAGTGGCCAGCACAGTCACGAGACCTAAATCAAATAAAAAATTTGCGAGAGGAAGTTGACAGAAACATAAATCGGTCAACAACAACAACTTTAGGCCAACTTTGGATTGAAACAAGGACTGCTTGGAACAACATTACACCTGAACAATACCTAAAACTGATTTTGTCAAAATCTTTGTCAAGCAGTTATTGACTCCAAACGATACCCCACTAAATATTAATTTACCTCAATTAAAGTTTTCTCAACTATTTATACAAAGAACTTTCATATCTTTTGTAGCAAAAAAACCAAAAGATAATTTTGCACAGGATGTGCTATTAAAATTTCTCCCTTATCCTGTACCTAATAATCATTTATATGTTCGTATTTTTTTTTTTAAACTAAGTTACTTTCTTTTCTTACTCAGTTATAATTTCTAATAAAACTAATATTTTATTAGGCTAAAAACGTTTAGATCTTAAAAACTCTGGAAAATATATCATTATATATTGAACATCAATTTATGCTGTTTATCTTGTCTTGTTCATAGTAAAGTAACATTTGATGAACTATATTATGAAAAACTCGCAAAAAAAAACTCTCTCAAACGCAGGAATTGATGAGGTTTGTAGCAATTTGTAATAAGTGTTTGGTAGTAAACAAACTTATCTTTAAAATATTCAACTTTGCAGTAATAACAGGAACTGTTGCAGATAAGTTAATTATCGCAAAAGTTGTAAGTTGTATGTTGGAGATCCATTTTCATTCAATAGCTAATCAATCTCAATCTATTCTGCCTTTTCGAATTTTCTTGAACAAATAGTTTAAAATAAACTATATAAATACTTAACAAATAACAATATTTTAAATGAAAAACAATTGGATTCTTAGATCTTATAAATACCAAATCATATATGGTTTGCAGTATATACATTTTTACAACAGCCATTTGTTTTAGTTCGGCTTAAAAGCCAAACTAAATAGCTGTTGTAAAAATGTATATACTGAAGACCTTTTATTTAACACTGTTTTTATACGTTTATTAACTAAAAGTGCGCAAATTTATCTAAAAATTTAAAATTTTAAAGCAGTTAAACTTCAATTGTTTTAGGAAACTCTGCGTTTAATCACCATGGTAATTGCCCATAAAATAAAATTCTGAAACTTACCTCTAGTAATCCTATAAAACGTTACAGTCCCTCATAAAATAAATACGGTTATAGAGTATAAAACATCAAATCGTCCATGAAAAACAAAATGTTTAAATAATTTGTTAAGAAAGTTGTTGCAGCTAGTTTATGCAGTTAAAGCGATAATTTTTTAAAATAGAGTTAAATGAGTATAAATACTTCACGTTGAGAAATAGACACGTAGTTTTAAAAAGTTACATTTATATTAATAACCTAGGCAGCAAAATTTAGTTGGGCTAAAGTTAGCCCGACGCATTTGTGACTCTCTTATATCAAAAAAACATGATGTGAGCCATATGTCAGCTTCGCGCTCGAACGTGTTTAGCTGTTTACAGAGCCAAGGTTAGCATCGTACATGTTAAACCACTGTTAGCAATAAATTGTATACGTTACTTTGACAAAATGTAGCTTTATAATAATAGTTTTATTGACATTAATGTGGCTTCTTATTTGGCTAACGTTTATTCCAAATACTTACAATCGCAAAAAATAGTAACGTTAAAAGTATTTGTTAGCACTATGACTGATTAAAGAAGTGTGAGTGCACGCCTGTATGGATTCAATAATATGAAATGTAAAGAATATTTATTCTTGTTAAATAATTTTTTGAATTTACAGACGCTTTTTAATGTTTTATGCTCTAAAAATTTACCCTTTATTAGTGGCTATAACGTTATTGCTTTTTCATAAACTACACGCGGGTTTTTAATGTTTTTAGAAATTTAGGGTTTTTAACGTTACGTTAGGTACGTGACATGTTTCAAAAAAACATCAATAATTTTTTATATGCTAATAAATAATTTTTAGGCTTTGAAATAATTGTGGTAGTCATATTTAATAGTACAGTTGTGGTTTTCCTAACTTCTCATCCAACCATGATAAACAATATTATCAGCACTGTTATCTACAGAGTTTAAGTTTAACGTCCATCTTACGACGTTTTTTAACGTAAAAACATTTTTGAAAAAGTGTAATTTTATAAGATCCTTAAGACTGATTCACTCACCATATATGGTTAATGATTTAGTCAGTGAAAATATTTAATAATTAAATATTAACAAATACATCCTTTAAATATTTGAATGTTTTTTTTTAATAAAATTAAAAATTCTCGATTAATTTTGAGTTTGACACAAACACAGCTTTTCAAAACAATCACCTTTTAAAAAATGCAGTTATTGATATAAGTTTATTATTCTTAGAAAGATGTTTTAGTTAAAAAGGTAAATGAAAAGTTCTCGAGTAAGTCCTATATTTTCCGTTACACTAAATCAACTTAATCAACCAACACAGGTTGATTGTAAAAAAGATCATAAATATCAATCTGGAAATGAGAACATAATTTACGAAAATGAAGTTGCAAATTTTAACTCGCTACAAAAATATTTTTCGTTAAAACACACCCAACCACCTATACCACTAATTTCGGTTGCATTTAATGAACCGTGCAAAAAAAATTTAGACAAAGGTATTATACCAGATATAAATGATGAGACGTTGATAAAATTTTTCTCTGATCACAACAAAAAGGATAAAGACCACAAAATATTGGTTGACCATCAATATTTAAACGAACTACTATTATCTAACATAAATATAAATAATACAGACCGATATGGACAGAGTGTGATGCATGAGGTGGCTAGAGCTTGGGATACCGAAGTAGCACAACTTTTATTAAAACATGGTAAATTTTATTAAAAAAATAATTTTAAGCTTCATAATTTAACCAGTAGTGATACAAGTATATTGCAGTGATGTTTCAAAATTTGCATTAACTTTTGCACAAGGAATCCCAAAAACCTATTTGGTTTTAGGGCTAGTAGCAATATGCATATATATTGTAAAAGCATGCATATATTCATGTATATATATATATATATATATATATATATATATATATATATATATATATATATACATATATATACATATTTATATATCATGCATATATCATATATAAGGCCGACGCGATGGCGTGTGTGTGTGTGTGGGGGGGGGGGATGGAGGGTGACACCTCTTTTCCCTCCTTTCTCTTCTATCAATGATTTCTTTGTTTATTTAGTCGGCAACTTTGACCCTTATAAACAAGTCAGTCGGCAAATTTATACAAACAGTCGGCAAATGTCGACTAAATAAGGAGGTTGCCAATACAATTTTACGAGGACCGTAAAATTGTATTGGCAATCTCCCACGTGACACCTACTCGCGCTAACCCTGATCATACATCATATATCACATATATATCATATATCACACTAAGCACCAGTGTTAGCTTCATTTTTGTGACCGTAACGAAACGTAACGTAGTCAGACTTCATCTTCCCAAAAACCAAAATTGAACGTAACGAAATAATAATTCAACGAAGTTGAACAAAGTTGAACGAAGTTGAACAAAGTTGAGCAGGATAACTTAAAATATTGAAAACTTCATCACCAATTTGCAATTAGTAAATATATATGAATGTTGCCTCAACTAATAGTTTCAACCTAAGATTAGCAATGGTATTAGGTCAATTTAAGATGTAAATTAATTACCTTAATGCATGAAAAACTAGGATATCAAATGTACTAAATCAAAACTGAAAAAAGATAATCAGGACTTAATACTGGCTATTCTCACATTTGGGGACCTACATTTTATTTATTTTGACTAATTTTTAGTAAAAAACAAAAAGTTTAGTACTACTATTGTAGCAATACAAATCAGTGGTTTTTAAAAGTTAATTAGGTTGTTCAAAAATGTATTTGGTTCAACTACGTTCAACTTTGTTCAACTACGTTTAACTAAGATGATTAATACAAAAATACCGTAAATAAACGTAACGTAATTGAAACAAAACTATGTTACGTTTATTTACGTTCAACTACGTTCAACTTTGTTGACCGTAGTTAAACGTAGTTGAACGAACGTAACACTGATGCTTATATCACACACACACACACACACACACACACACACACACACACACACACACACACACACACACACACACACACACACACACACACATATATATATATACTGTATTCGATTGAAAATGACTCGTTTTGTTGCAATATAATGCCAAAATATATAAAAATATGTTGGCATTATATTGCAGTTTATATAAAGCCAAGATTGTATATCAATATTGGCTATGTATATCAAAATGTGGACATTTATTACTAGTGCAATATTGTTAACAGTATTTAGCTAATATTGAGACAAATGTTGTACCAATATTGCGCGAATAATGCTTACTACTAGGATTGCGTTCTTAGACGTAAACTTTGATAAGTTTTTTAAGAGTTTTTGAGATAAAGTTTGATTTTTTTTATAAATTTGCCTCAAAATGAATTTAAAAATAAATAATACTTCCTCCGTTCCAAAATACTGCTCCGGTTTCACGTTTTTTTTTGTTACAAAATACTATTCCTATCTGATTTTATTACTAATTTTGATGAGAAAAAAATCAAATGTTTTTAATAATACAGATTTTTGAGAAAATAAAAAGTTATTTAAAAATTGTATTATGGGCGACGGTGACCGGTGGCCGAGAGGCCATGTCCCCCTCCCCAGACTTTTTTTTTAATGTTTTTTTCTTTTTTTGTACCTAAGTAGATTAATTGTAGTACATTATTTATTAATTTATGTTTTTTTTGTGCGCCTCCGCCCTCCGCCCCGCGCACCCTCCCCCCTTCCCTCCTCAAAATGTTACGCCTTAGCCTATGTGCATATACACACAATTGCGTAGTTATATACCACAATAAACCAAAACTAGGCTATCCTTCTATCTTATTTTTGTATATTTATTTATTTACTCGTGCTTATATATGAAAATATAATAAACTAAATCAAAAATCCAGATTATTTATTGCTGTAAATATTTAAGGTTATTTTTTAGAACACTTTGTTCGACGAAAAGAGAAATTGGCAAGTTTCCTTGGTTGATTTATTAATTCTATAATACTGAAAGTCAATGGGGGAGGTTGCTTGTAGCAACTTACCCCATTGACTTTCAGTATTACTGACATACAATATTGAAGCGACAAGAAAACTTTATTAAGTGCACCGCCATCCATTTCGTCAAACGTTTCATGTACAAGGTTGATTATCTTTTCAACATTTGAGGGGCTGTTACTGAAATATTTACTTTGAAGTGCTCTAAAATATCCTAAACCAAAGATATTCATATCTGGATTGTTTGATGGCTAAAAAGTTAAACGAATACCAAACACATCCTGAGACGCGTTTAGAATAAGTTCTGAATCATCAAAGGCTATATGCGGTTTTGCATTGTCCTGTTGTATATAAATAGTTTGATTCCTTTTAATATGATTTTCTGGTCGTTTTGAATGTATGGTTGGTAAAACATTATTTAAAAGCATGTTGCGATACTCAAACTTATCTACAACCATTGGAGTTGTAACTAGTGTTCCCTATGCCATTCCCCAATGTCAATCTTTCCATCAAACCATTTATTTGTATGTTGGTCAAATCTTGGTCTCGCAACCGTGGCCAGGAACATCATTTTTATGATAAAATTCTTTGATTTTACGTGTCCGTTTTTCATCTACATGAGTTGTGTTGAACATATTTACAAACTGAATTGTACCATTTGCAAAAAAATTGTAAGTGAGAAAAAATAAATTCAATACAATCCCAGCGGGCACACAACGTTGGAATAACGTTGAAATAACGTTGATTGACGTTGATCGACGTTGATCAACGTTATTTCAACGTTATTCCAACGTCGTGTGCCCGCTGGGATGCTTCCTATTTTGATCTGTTAAAAAGGTTTCACAGCTGACGTACACACTCTCAGATCACCAGTCTTAAGTCAACGATAAAGAGTTGTTGTTGGAATATTTGAAGATCTTGCCAATGATTGAATGATTTTACGCTTGTTCAAAGGGATTTTACTGGTTCTTCCTTTTAGTTAATGATTTTTCTTTTTTTGTCCACATCTTCGCTTCTTTTTGGAGCACACGTTTAATGACATACTTTTTTGTCCATAATGCCAAAAGTTACTGATTGTTTTAGTGGAAAGACTAAATTTTTTAGCATTATTTTTAATTAAGCTTTAATGAAAAATACTGCAAAAAATTAATTTTTCATAATGCTTTGGAATAACCATTCATTGTAAACCACTCTGCGTTGCTCGTTTGTAAGTTTACATGTATCTCTTTTTTTAACTTAGTTGCAAATTTTTAAAGTAACAAAAATTATGTTAGCTGTTTCTAAAGTGAAAATATATTGTTACTGCAGTAAAAAATTCAATAAAAACGACACAAATTAAACATCTGACTTTGTTTGTTACATAATTTAAAACAATTAAGTTATCTATTGACCATAAAGTATTTAATAAAGTAACTAAATAGTTTAACCACTATTAAATAATTTATTACAGGTTAAGAATTTTTAAAACGCTGTTACTATTTTCTTTTTTCCACTAAAAACGATAAAATGTTATTGAACTTTTAAGTTTATACCGTAAAATCGCCTAAGTTCGGTTCATTAAGCTTTGAACATTTATTTATCACGCATAAATAAAAGTTTTAATTTTTTTTCCTGAAACATACAGAAAATTTTATTGATAATTGATATTGTAAAAATAAAAAAATGAAAAATAAAAACTAGTACTCAATATTTAATTTAAAATGAAAACATCTACTTTGACCGAACTTTCATTACCATCTCATAAGTTCGGTCGCTATATAAATACTAATAACGTATCACAAAGTTAACGTCACAAATAATGAAAACTAGTTTTTAAATGTTTTTTATTGTAAAATTATGATATAAATTCAGGTAATACCAGTAACTAAGGTGGGCGTCACCCCGGGCTCAAAAAAAAGTCTTTTGGGCCACCAAAGAAAACATGAAGGAACACATAAAAAAAGGCCTTTTTAAATAAAATTAGTAGTATTTTTAATTTTTATTGTAATTAGTCAACTATTTTATTACTTTGGCCATTATCACATTTGCTACGCCACTGGTAAAAAAAGTTAAAAATATATTCTTCAATTAATTTAAAAAGGTTTTTTCAATTAGTAAAAAAACACTGCTTCGCTTTCAATGAGTTTTGTATGTTTATTGGCAATTCTTGCACATATTGTTGACCATAGTAGAACAGCAAGATCCACAGAACCAATCGTCACAGGATTCGCAACGCATCCATAACTGTCGTGGAGCTGTTATTTTATCTCCAAAAAAAATGTCACAAACTTAATATTTTTTAGAACTCAAAGAACTGTCAGTTAATTTTAAAATTATTAACAAATTTATTATTCAAAGAAAATACCTTGGTGTGTATCCATCATAAAAATGTCAAAATTTACTGGTAAACTTACAGGTCAAGTTACCGGTAAATTATACATTTGCAACGCATCAACATTTCACAATACTACTGCTAATTGTCTCCTTCGTTGTTCATCCGTGAATGACCAAAGTTAAACTATTTCAAAATTTCACAAATTTTAATAAAAAAAGTAGTTAATTTTCAAAAATTAATAATTTTTTTTGTAAATATAATTAATTTGGTGATTCTTAATGATGCAAAGATTAAATATGATCATTTATTTTAATAATTTAATAATTTGCCTATTTTAGATTTTAATAGTAAGCATTTTTTCAAACTGTTGTTTTGCTAAAGAATTATTTCAGCAGATTGCATTTAAAAGTTTTTTTTATTTTTTATAGATTTATATTTACGAACTAAATACAAATATTATTTGAGAAAAAAAAGTTTGTAAAATTTGAGCTTTGCATGGTTTTAATATATTTTTTCTTAAATGACCGAAATTACATAGTGGCCAAACTTAATCGATTTTACGGTAATTCATTTTTAACAAATCGGATCAGTATTTTGAAACAAAATATTTCATAAAAAAAAGTCCTTTTTAGAAATTAATGGTGTATTATAATAATATTATCGGAATAAATTGTTTATAACATTATAGAAAAATATCTATATTTTATATAAAAATGTGTTTAATTAAAAACATAATTTATTTTCAATAACTCTTTATGTTGAATGCAAATCGGAGCAGTATTTCGGATCTCAGAGAGTACATTCTTCTATTACATACATGTGATACGGAAGACGATATACTGGCCGCATTAACTGATATGAATGAAAATAAAACATCACTGAGAAAAGCTGCATTCAAGCATGGCGTTGCAATCTCAACGCTTAAAAATTGCAAAAATAACAACAACAAAGGCTTCCATGGCTTAGGTACAACAGCGGTACCCTTCAATGAAATAGAAAGATTGATGGTGCATGCGTTCCAACTACTTAGTGACTGGGGTTATGGTTTAACCCGAAATGAAATCCTAGAATTTGTATGTAGCTTGTGTAGAATTCGTATGTGACCTTAAACGCGAAGATTAATTGCACTTATTCAAAAATGGCAAGCCTGGTAAAGACTGGTTTTATGCCTTTATGAAAAGATGGTCAAAAGAAATTTCAACAAGAAAAGCGGATAACTTAGCATCTAAAAGAGTCACTTCTTGTACGCAAGAAATAACTGATCGTTATTTTATATGCGTCGCCAAGCAATATCAACAGACTGATTTAACTTCTGAGTCGCATATTTGGAATTGTGATGAAATAGGTTTTTCAGGTGATCAAGGCAAAGTAACCGTAGTGTGTCGAAAAGGAACAAGACGTGCATTTATACTTAGTCGCAACAATGAAAATATTCATTACACTGTAAAAAATTGTTGCAACGCTGATGGGCATTTTGCACCACCATTTGTGATTTACAAAGCCAAAAAAAACTTTTGTCCTGACTGAGCAATAGGTGGTCTAGTTGGCACCAAATATTCAATTTCAAAATGAGTTTGGATGGAGTACGATACGTTTATTGAATGGCTGAAAGAATTATAGCCGAAACTGAGCAAATTGGTGGTATTCATATTTCAGTATTGGATGGGCATACAACTCACAACTTTGGAAGCGGTATTGCTGTGCAAAAAACACAATATAATCTTGAATTGTCTACCAGAGCATTCTTCACATATTCTACAACCATTGGATAGAGGTGTCTATTGTCATGTCAAACAAGCGTGGAAAGAAATTCTTACAAAGTATTACAAAGACTCAAATGTAAGAATTTAGATAAACAAAATTTTCCACCATTGCTCAAACTGCTGTACGAGAGTGGTAAATGTTTTACACGCTTGCATGCAAACGCTTGTTTCCAGAACACTGGCTTATTTCCACTTAATAAAAACAACATAAATCATAAGGCATTAGCAATCACACAAACGTTTAATTCACCTTCATCAACTTTAGCAGCCTCTGCAGCACCGACACCATCTTGCTCAGGCATATTTTAATCATCTTCAACAGCCGCCGCAGCATTTCTTGCAAAAACAGTATCGAGATAGAATTGAAGCAGTTTTTTCAAGCCAGAAACCAATCGCATATTAAGAAATCGAAGCAGTGCAACATGTCAAAATTTGGCGGAAAATGTATTACCGAAGAAATGCGATCGAGTTCCTCAAACAAAAAGATGAAGAAAAAACAACAAAGGAAGCCGTGAAAGTTGCTAAACTTAACGCAAAGCGTAGATTCTCTATACCAAGTGCTCAAACGCCTGAACATAACAATGCTGATCAACCTCAGCAAAACAAAAATGAAGAGCAAGTACCAGCAGCCAAACAATTAAAAGTTGGAAAATGTAAAAAGTGTAAAGTACAGTTACACATTGAAATGTTGCAATGCGAGAATTCGATGTGTCGGGAACGGTTATGTAAAGAATGTTTGTTGCAAAAAATGTAAAAATTTAAATAAAGCTCCTTAAATATAAATTTTTTAAAAAAATAGTAAAAAAAAGTTAAAATTTAAAAAATTCAGCGTTTCCTCAAGTGTGGGGTTTTATCAGAATGTCGCCTAAAACCGAACTTTTTTTTTTCTTTACATTTAATATTTTCGATAATTTTATTATTATTTTTTTATCATATATTTATATTATCTTATGTAGTTTTTTATTACCTATTTGATAAAAAAAATAAATAAATAAAAAGATGAAAATAAAAAAGTTATTTAATTTTTATTGATAAGTGTACGGTTTGACCCGATTTTACACTATTTGTTTTAATTTTCTCATTTTCGCGTTTTTTAAAAATCGAAAAAAGTTATATAAAAATTAATTAATAAAACTAAAAAATAAAATAGTTACCACTGCATGTTAATAAATGAATAACTCATTAAATCTCAATCAATAGTTATCGTTTAAATTTTTCTTAATTTTTTTTTCAAACTTTGTTGATGCAAAATTATTAAAATGGTTATACATAAAGGTCATGTTGAAATATATTAATTTTGGGTACATTCACTATTTTCATATCCCTCGTTAGCGGTTTTGGGGTTTCTCCAGTTCTATATTGATATCTGCATATAATAAATAATATCACTATTGAACATAAATAGTTTGGTATCATCAGCATACACATCTAAGTTGAATTTTTAAGATACGTAACAAGTCACTTAAATAGACTAAAAACATGAGGATCAATTATTGATCCTTTTGGTACTTGATATAAAATCTTTAAAGTCCCACTATCCTGATTGTTTCCAGTCAGTAAGGTAACTAATAACCGATAAAAAGGTTTAATTTTTTATATTATATAACTTCATTTTTAAAAAATATAGTATAGAGTGACTCCAGGTGTTAAAAGCTTACGATAGATCAATAAATATTTCGATCTGTTTATTAATAAAATTGTAAATTGTAAACTGTAAATCTTATCTAATGTAAACTATTCAATGTAAAATAAAAGTTTGATTTTTTTGATTAGAAAAGAATTATCATAATTTTTTTAAAAATAAATTTCGTTAATAAGCAATAAAATTAACAACAAGGATGTTATTTATATTTTACGAAAAGCTGTCATTTAGAGAATAGCGTTCTGTCGTTGACTCTCTTCTTTGTCTCAATTAAACAAAACTTTTTTTTAAATGTGACGATGAAACAAGACTTAAACTTTTTTTTTTTTTGCGATGCAACTTCATGTAGAATTTTAATAAAAGATCTGTCGGCCCTGTTTATCAATTACTTTTTTAGCTATGTGACGAAACTATGTACCAATTCAGTCAAACAAGCATGCTGTGGCACAGTGGTTAGAGTTCTGGCTTAAAACCAAGAAGTTTAAGGTTCTTCGCCGGCTCTAACCTTATATGCGACATTGGTAAGGAAGGAGGCGTAAACTTCCTTGTTAAATGCTCCTCCGCGGTACTCTGAGATAAAAATGTAAGGACTTCTGGGAGCACCTTAATAACCACAACAAAACAAATATATATTTATATATATATATATATATATATATATATATATATATATATACAAACTAAATAATTTTTATAGCACTGTAAATGTTCATTTCCTCCTCCTCTAATAAATCTTTATTTTGTTCGTAAATAAAAAATTAAATATTTTTTAATTCAGGAGCCGCAATCAATCAACCTGACATTCTGGGAAGAACACCTCTTCACGTAGCATGTTCAGTAAATTATTCAGAAATGGTATATTTTCTTATCAAAAATGGAGCAGACATTGATAGCAAAACCCATGGCGATGAGCAGAAGCCTATTCATTTTGCAGCAAAAAATGATGCAGTTGACTCATTAAATGTATTGCTAAACTTTGGAGCGAAAATTGAAGATCGTGATTATAAACAACGAACAGCTTTACAGGTCAATTGTTTTTTAATTTTTATTTTAATAGCAGAAAATTGTCTATTTTTAAAATAAAAATTAAAAAGTTTATGATATGCATTTCATAGAGTAACTTAAGATACTCTATGAAATGTATTATGCATTATGCATATCATATATATGCATTATGCATATCATATATATGCATTATGCATATCATATATATACATTATGCATATCATGAACTAAAAACCTCGTAAAAAAAGAGTTTTGTCTGCAAACCTAAATTTCATCGGTAATCTGTTTTCAACTAATTATGACTATAAACTGTTCTAACCTAATCTTCAGCCTAATCTTCAACCTTCAGCCTAATCTTCAACCTTCAGCCTAATCTTCAACCTTCAGCTTAATCATAACCAATTATTAATAATCCTGATTGATAAATCAATCTACTTTTAACACATCTCTACAAACTTTAGCCTTACTTAAGGTTGGTTTTCAAATGTGATAGAAAAGCCCAGTTAAAAATATACCTATTTAAATAAATTGTAGAAAAATAAATGTTAATAAGAGACTTAGAGAGCTCTCTAATCAATTTTTTCATACATTATAGTTTTTTCATACATTGTAGTTTTTTCAAACATTATAGTTTCTTCACACATTATAGTTTTTTCATACATTATAGTTTTTTCATACATTATAGTTTAGTACATAATTTAATAAAAATTATGCATTGTTAGAAAAATCGTGAGATAAAGGAGTTACATGCATGTTGTCTTTCCCTTGGATCCGACAAACTTGTTACATCTCGTTTTTATGTAATACGTTCTTACCATTCAATTTTAGGTTTTAAAGATTCATATTTTATCGAAGTTTAACAAAAGTTTTTAATTATTATAACTTTAAAAATTATAATTTTTTGTAAATGTTTTGTAACTACTTGTATAATTGAGTACTAATTCAGTTCACTGACAAAAGCATGTTACATGTTGAAGACAAAAGTATATTTTATATAATAGACAAAAGTAACCAAAAAGTTATCACCACCACCTAACTGTTTCAAAGTATCTTTCACAAACATTCACGATCTTCGAAGTAACTTTCCATTAGTTAAATCTTACTTTTTTCAAAGATTACCAGACTTGCTTGCTCTTTGTGCGACTAATTTAAGTTTGGCTGTTCCTTCTTCAGATCCCAGTACTGATGGCTACTATCGTTTTATTCTAAAAGATTTTATTAGTCACATGTTTCGCTTGGATGTTTACTAACGCATCAACTCACCTTTTGTCGAGAAATCAGGTTTGAATCCTCTGACCATTCTTTTATATGCTTTTGCTTAGCACTTCTTTATTCTATCATCTTTCTCTTTGTTCTTTATCTTAAGTCTGTACTCTTTTAGCTGCAATTTCTGATAAAAATGATCATACCTTTACTCTATACCCCTCTTTAAATATTGTTGCTATTGGGAAATTTAATGCTTATTACACTGAATGGATTTTCTCTAATACCAATAACCCTGCCAAAACTCAACTTCTGCATTTCTCAATCTCTTACTCAGATAATTAACGTTGTGACTCGTTTTTCTGACCACTCTAACTACTTACCTTCACTTCTAGATTTGTTTCTTGTCTTTTACCCTAGCTTGTGTTTAGTTTCTTCTTGTTCTTCTTTTGGTGATTCGGACCATGTAATGATCTCTATAAACGTACTTCTTCTTTGGACTCAGCCTATCATCCTATCATTGCACTACTTACTACTAACCTAAAGCTGAATGGGATTTTTTTCGTGATTTTCTTTGTGACGGTTGTTGAACTTCATTTTTTTTTTTAATTTTAGCAACATCTTCACTTCAAAGAAGGCTGCAAACAACCACTATTAAAGTTGGAAGTTACTGGAAGAGAAAAGATGAAGTTTATAGAGTAAGATAACGATTAACAGACGAATTAAAAGATTGCAAATTGTATGAGTCAGGAATACAAGATGAAGGGAGCGAACTCCAGAGAATTGATATTCGAGGAAAAAAACTAGACAAATAATATTTTTTGGAGCACTCGGGAACAGTCACAGTAAAAGAATGAGAATTACCTGAATGACGAGTATTACGAGAATAAATTTTAATAGAAGGCACAAGAGACGCTAGCTCTTTAGAGCAGTGTTCTAAGAGAAGTAACATTACGACAATGTGGTAACGGTGCATGGTGGGGGTGCAACGGAATTGGCTGCAAGAGCAGGTCCAACTCTGTTTACAATGCATTTTTGCACCTTGTCAAAAAGAAAAAAGGGATAATTGGAAGATCTGCCCCAGATATGACAACAGATATGGCAACAGTATTCCATACAAGGACGAATTTGAGATTTATCGAGATGAAGAATAGAATCCTGAGTAAGAAAAAGGCGAGCAAAGTAAAGAGATTAAACTTAGCAGATGCTAATTTCGCAATAGATTTGATGTACGGTTTCCAAGAAAGATCCGAAGTAACATTTAATCTTTGAAGACGAAGGGTAGATGACTCATTGAGTACATTACTGTTCATAAATATAGGAAGATTGAGTTTTATCTGAGTTAAAGTTCACCAGCCAACGAGAGCCCCATGCTGTAGAAGAAATTAGATTCTTTTCAAGCTCAAATGCCTTCTCCAAGCAATCAGAAAGTGTTGGGTTTTTATCAAGACAAGAATAGGCAAAGCATGTAACTATTGGAGTCCTTACGAATAAAAAGGAAGATAAACATCAACACTAAGATCACAAGATGAGACAACTGAACTCAAATTAGTCTTACAAAGAGCAAGTAGCTTTAGTGAACTTTGCAAGAAATAAGACTTAACAGAAGAAAAATTACTTCTAATTTAAATCTCTTCTAATTTAAATCTCTTTCTACTTCATGGTTTTTACAATCTTATAAAACTACTATTTCAAACGCCTTTTTTTAAATTGCCACAAATCATTGTAAAAAGGTACTGTTTAATACTAAGCTCCATTATTCTAAGTATACTAAATCTCGCCTTGTTTTAATAAGTCTCTAGAGCCTAAATTGTTGTTTCAGAAAATAGACTCAAGAGGCTTATGGAAACTCTTCAACAGCCTCATTATCAAAGGTAAGTTGAATGTCCTATATTTAATTTATGAGTCTGATCTTATTACCTTTCTTAAGGATAAGGAACAACTAATTGCAAATAACTTTTCTTCTAATTTGACTCTTAAATCTAATGGCGACACTCTTCACGCCAATCCAGTTAAACAGGTTAATCCATAGTTAGACAAATTATTCCGTCTTCAGTTACTAAAGTCATTTCTCAATTAAACACTTCTACGACTTCTGGTCCAGTGGTCCTTTCTTCTGCGACTCGTGGTCCAGCATTCCAGCAATATTCTTACAAAAGTGTTCTCTAGAACTCTCTTCAATTCTCTCTAACTATTTAATAAGCGCTTGACTGAATCTTGCTTTTCTGTCTGCTGGAAAATGGCATCTGTGGAGAACATTCTAACCCTTCCAACTATCACCCGATTAGTCTTCTTTCTATTACCAGGAAGTTTTTTGAGTCTTTAATCTAATCTTTTACTGTATCTCGCAATGCGTGCTCTAAAAACTTTTATTTGTCTAGTTTTTTTCCCCGCACTTCAACCCTTTGGAACTCTCTCCCATCTTCATGTTTTCCTAACTAATGCAACCTACAACTTTTCATGTTTTCTGTCAACCGTTTCCTTGGTCTTTAACTCTATTTTTTTTCCTTTTTAACTTCCAACTTAATAGTGCTTGCTTGCAGCCTTGTTGGGAGTGAATCAGAATTTAAAAAAACAACTAATAATAGTACAACTTGTTTGTGTAACAAAAGCAAAATCAGTGGATTCTATAGACATTTTTATCAAAAAAGTATAAAGAATAATGTTTGTAAATATTGTTAAAGGATAAAAATTTATATCACTTTAAAATTTTACTATAGCCGTATTTTGCTAAAAGCAGCTCTCGTTGTGCAATGCCTTTAACAAAATTTGGCAAAAATTAAAAACTACAATACTGATCATTTGTTTGTAAAACAAAGCTTTTGTAAAAACTTAAAAAACCTAATTAAATTTTTCTTTTATTTAGCTAGCTGCAGAGCTTGATAGGTCATTTGCAGCAAAATATTTAATTGAAAATGGAGCAGATGCTAGTGTTAAAGATAGTAGCAACATGGCTGCGATGGTACTCCTTATTAAAAAAATGCCAAACAATGTAACTTTTAAATCTAATTTATTGTATGTTTTTAATTTTATTTCCATTTAATAAAATTTTATTTTATTTAATTTTTTTTCTTCCATTTAATTAAGGCTTTACTTGCACTCGACCAATTCCACAGCATAGATCGAAAATCACGCACAGAGCACTTTAACTTAAATTGTCTTACTTTACCAATAAACGAGACATCTTGTTTTGCAAAGTCACCCTTAGAGATTACAGTGGAAATGAAACAGTACGAAATTTTATTACATCCGGCAATGAACGAACTAATCAAAGTTAAATGGGCAAAGTTTGGAAAGTTTAGTGCACTAAAAAGTATTGCTTCTAATTTTGCGCTTGTAATTCTTTGGACAATTCTAATGTGTACAATGCCACATAAAAAAAGTTCAATGTATACAGGTAAACGAGAATATTGGGGGCCTATTGTCGAACTTATAGCAGTGAACACATTAGGAATAAACATTGTATTGGAAGTAAAAGATTTCTATAAATCTCTTACCAGGTTTAAAAAGTATAAAAAATGGCGACAAAAAGAAATTCGTAAAGATTTAAAATATTGTCATAAGAAATGGCCAGAAGAACGTACTTACTTAAAACAAGAGATACGCGAACTCAAAAACTCCAAACTATCATATATGAAAGATTATTGGAACATTTTTGACTGGGTTACGTATTTTTTGATGGCATTCAGTATATCTTTACATTTAATTGAAATGGCGAGACAAAACAAGTATTCATTGACAACAAAAAAATATTCAGCCTCAGCTCTAATGGTGTGCATGTGGCTTCGCCTTCTTAAATTTGCACGCCCATTCAAACTACTTGGTGTTTTTGTGGTAATGTTAGGATATATTGTAAATGACGCACTAACGATACTGTATCTAGCGATGCATATTTTCATTCCTTACACAGCTCTATTTTATATAAATTTTGGAATGTACAATATTACAGATTACTCAGTTGGGAGGCTACAACTGTTCTATAATATTTTTCAAATGGCGCTAATGGGTAG
This sequence comes from Hydra vulgaris, assembly GCF_038396675.1. Lineage (NCBI taxonomy): Eukaryota > Metazoa > Cnidaria > Hydrozoa > Anthoathecata > Hydridae > Hydra > Hydra vulgaris. The sequence goes on from NC_088921.1 coordinate 39,340,519, forward strand.
TTATAGTTACGATGAAATTGCTAATCAAGATACAGTATTAGCAGAAATATTAACAGCTACTTTTATTTTTTTTGCTGTAGTTATAATATTGAACATACTAATAGCTATGATGTCCAATACCTTTCAACGCGTGTATGATAATGCTAAAGCAAATGCTTTAATGCTACGAGCTGCATTTATAATAAACGAAGAAATTAATATGTCCCGAAGTCAGCTTATTCAACATTATGAGTGGATCAATGCAAAATGTTCGCCTCAAACTGTTTATTACAACGAATCGAAAGTTTATTCTCGCGAAAATAAACTTTTTTCTCAAGAAAATGATTTCATTAAAACTACAAACGAAATAAACAAGAAAATTGATAAAATGATAAACACAATTGAAAAACTTCAATTTCAGATTAAGAACTCAATGCTGGAAAGTCAATCTTATGTAAAACCTGAAGCAGTTGAGACACAATTGAAAAGCCTGAAGTTGATAAATAATAAGACTGACAATGAGTTCCAAATATGAAACAAGAAAAAAAAATTTTTTACCAAGTTAATGCATAATTTTTTTTTCTTATTAGTCTTTTTTTGTAAAAAACCTAAAGCAAAGTTCTAAAACGGCATCAAATTTACACCTTTTAAAAATATATAAATCATCCACCTGTCTCTCTAATAATGTCAAAAAATAAATTTTTGCTAGAAAATGTACCTTTATAATGATAAGATATACTTGTGTTTAGAATTCCAGGGTCCTATTATTTTAGGAATAAAAATAAAAAATGTCAAAAGAACGTTCAAAAGACGTTCAAAATGTTTGAAAGGCGTTTAAAAGACGTCTTTTTTACGTCCCATACTTACTGGGCAATTGATTTAAATTTTTTTTTATTATTTTGGGTAATTCACTGGGTAATTGATTTAAAAAAATTATTATTATTTTATCATAAAATATTTAAAACAATATATATATATATATATATATATATATATATATATATATATATATATGTATGTATATATATATACATTGTTTTAAATATTTTATGAAAAAATAATTACAATTTAAATTTTTAGCTCTTTTTACAACATATTCTTATGCTCATTTTTAGAGCAAACAGTATCTTCTTTATGAAATTTCCGAGAGAACTTGACAACCATAGTTTTAAGAATATAGAAATACCCATAGCTCTCGCTAAAATACCAATTAAACAGCCCCAAGGAGACTAATAGACAAGCTGGAGGAAAAACGAAATATAGTTTGTAACCTTTGAAAGTCGTAATCGAAGTGGATTAGTCTCTTATCAACCTTCGTAATAAAATAATCATTTTTAAAATCCTTGAAACCAGGAAAATATCAAAGCTTTAGACAATCTCAACTACTTATTTAAACCTTTTTCTTATTTAAATCCTTTTCTTCCTCGTTTAGCTATAAGTTTGTTAGGTTCTTAAAGAACGTTTTTCTGGCAAGGAACTTATTATATCTCTCCAGAATTTTATTTTGTGTTGTAGTACTTTTGCTAGATTTAAAAACATATTTTAAATATAGATAGATATAAAATACTACCAAAAATTCTGATCTAGACATTTATAAATTCAATTCTAATCAAGAAACTTATAATTAGTCGAAAAATTAAATGAGAGTGATAACGAAGTAAAAACTACGTATTTTTACTTCATTCTTACTCAAGCTATATTATAACTCTTTGATACCACTAGTTCTCGCTTGAATACCGATACCTCAAACTCTTGCTTGAAAAATAATAGCTCCAACCTTTGTTCAAATTTACCAATACCTTCAACCCTCGTTTGATTACCAATACCTCCATCTCTTGCTTGAATATGCCAAAAGTTTTTTGATTTCATCCGTAAAATAATCAAATTTTATCGTTCTAGAGATAACATATTACCAAGTATTTTAAATATAAAATACTATTATAACAATATATTTTGCTTTTTTTTTTTATCGTTTTTTTAATTTTTATCAGTGATTTGCTGTATAAATACACAAATACAATAATTATTTTAAAATAAATACAAATGGCCGGGGCAAGAAGAAGGCACATTTGGTTACCAAGCCCCGAGAATTGATTCCGTAAAAGATTAATTACGCACATCATATATAATTGTTACCAATATACATAAAATAAGACTCTCTTTTTGAAAAGATAAAACAAAAAAGAAATAAAGAAAGAGAAAAAGAAAAAATGTTAATTTTAAGAATATGAAAATATCAAAAATTTCAAAAACTTTTATTTAATTTAATTGATCCATTTTTAAATATAGCAAACAATATTTATTAAATTTAATTTAAAATAATGAAACAATTTGTGAAATAAAGTGAAATAAAATGAATAAAAAAAACTTCGTCACCATTAATTGGTTTAAATTTTGCTTTGAATTCGTCAAGAGTTTCAAGTGTTTTAAATTTATTGTTTAGAATTTTATTCCATACCATTCCATTTAGTCCTCTTTTTATTCCATACCATTCCAATTTTATTCCATACCATTCCATTTAGTCCTCTAATTTAAAACTCAGTTTAATAGATATTTAAAACTCAGTTGCTGCAAAAAAAATCATTGAAAACTCAGTTGCTACAAAAAAAAACGTTCGGGCTGAATATAGGTGTTGTTTGAGTTAAGTGTCTATTTATTTATCTTATTTATTATGAATAACGAATCTAAAATGTTAAGTGCTATTTTTGTATTTAACTTTGGAACCCACTATTTATTTTCTTATAACTCTCTCCCTCTCTCCTCCTCCAAAAAAAAAAGCTGCTTAAACTTTTATATTATATTTCTGGTATATAAGTACAATTAAGTCGACCAGCTTTTGTTTCTTACATTGCTATTTTTTTGTCTTTCGTTTTGAAAACTCTTCAATCACATCATGAAAGATTTTGAACTAATTAGAAATAGAAATATTTATTCGTCATTTATAAACATTTTACAATGATCTTGTTTTACAATTTTTTTCAATAAAATTTAAATAAAAAAATTAATAACGACAGAAGCAAGTAGAAGACGGAAGTCTTGTCACCAAGCCCCTAAGTTCTCATTATATAAATTTATAAATACTTGTTATATAAAACAAGTTAAAACATAATTACAACAAGAATACAACAAATTGCAAAAATTGAATAAATACATACAGTAAGAAATATTACAAGATTTTTTATTTTCATTTAAAAATACAAAAATATGTTTGTGTCTGTTAATTCAAGTAAATACAGTTTAACTATATTTTTAAAACAATTTATTGAAGTTATACTTTTCATATTTTCATTAAGAACTATGTTCTACAGACGAGGCCCTCTATATGAAATTGAGTAATCAGATGTTTTAAGAGTTGACTTAGGTAAATTAAAATTATGGATAGAGCACCTCGTTAAGTATTTATGATTAACTTTTAGAAATCGTTTATTAAAGGATTTTGGAAGCATGTCATTTTGATATTAAAACATGAATAACAAGTTTTGGAACACGTTTAATTAATAGACATTAAGAGCTTTTATTTACTGGAGTAACGGCTCGGAGTGAGCGTATTTATGCACATTACATATATTTCTTCTGGCTTGTTTTTGCTTAATATATATATATATTTTTAATGCTGAAGGGCAAGTACTTTCCCAAGCAATATTACAATAGCTTATGTAGCTATGGGTAGAAGAGTAATATAAATTGATTAAACATTTTTTACTTAGGTGTTTTGTTTTATGCATAATGCCCATAGTTTTAGAAATTTTGTTTTCAACTATCGTAATATGATTTTTCCAATTAAGATATTCATCAAATATTATTCCTAAAATTTTAAATGATGAAACTCTGTTTACTATATTGTTATTTATTATTAACTGAGGAAGTTGCAGAGACAAGTCGTATTTAGATTGATGATGAAATAAAATGTACTTAGTTTTACTGGTATTCAAAGAGAGTTTGTTTGATTTAAACCAGTCATTTATGTTTTCCAGCTAACGATTCTTACAGCTCGTTTTGCTGAAAGATTATTTTCTCGACGCCCTGTAAAGAAACCGCTGATTTCACTAAAAAATCAGAAGAAAAGACTCCTGTTTGCTACATCTCATATTGACTGGAATGTGCAGAAATGGCGAACTGTCCTGTTCAGTGATGAATTGAAGTTTAACATCATTGGGAGCGATGGCATTTGCCGTGTACGTCGACCGGCCGGAAAACGCCTTGATTTACGTTACTGCCATAAGACCGTGAAGCATGGTGGAGGCAATGTAATGGTCTGGGGGTGTTTTTCTGCTAACAATCTAGGTCCAATACATCGAAACGATGGAATAATGGACCGTTTCATGTATAAAAATATCCAGAAAGATGTTATGTTACCTCATGCTGAATGGAATATGCCAATAAAATGGGTTTTTCAGCAAGACAACGATCCGAAACACACTGCAAAAGTAGTCAAGCAGTGGTTTCAAGATAACCACCTATTGGTGATGGATTGGCCGCCTCAATCTCTGGATCTCAACCCTATCGAGAACCTGTGGGAGATCGTCAACCGCAGAATTAATCGTGAAGGTATTCGTAATAAGGATCAACTGTTTGAACAAGTCCAAAAGGCCTATGCAGCGATTCCACAAAGTTTCATTGATCACCTGATCGAATCTATGCCTCGAAGATGCAAGGCTGTGATCGACAACAAAGGATTTGCTACGAAATATTGATAGCGAAATACAGCTTGGTCAACATTTTGTCGAGTTGCACTTGTTTTGTCCAGAAGGAAATCAACTTTTTTTAATACTTTTGATTAATTTATTAAATTTCGTGTACAAATAATGAACTTTGTGATGAATAAAACTTGAAGAACTTTGTCTCTAAACAGTTACATAGTTATTTCTTAAATTGAAAATATGCAGCACTTTTATATAAAGAAACTAAATTAGCATTATTTGGTTGCACTCGTTTTGTCCGATGCTGTATATAGCAGGGGAAAATATATAAACCTTAGGCTTTTGACTTTGTTGTCTAGTTTTGTTTAATTCCAGTTTTGAACCCTGTTAAATCGGAATCGGGTTTTAGTTAGAAACTAGACCTAATTCAGTGGTGTATCTACGAGTTGCAGGGCTCAAAGACAAAATCATCCACGGGCTCCTTATTATTTGATATAAATTTCCGTCTGGTAATCTTTTCCTCACTGTAATTTAGGTTTTGCATGGCATAACACGCATAACCTGCTGTTAAAAGTTGAGCTCATTTGAAGTTGCCACCGATTATTGTGTCATATCAATCAATAATTTTGTCAGCAGTCCTTTAGCACATTCTGAGTGTTTTTTAAAATTTATGTTGTTTTTTTTTAAACAATGCATGAGTTTACAACTGTTTTTGAAGATTTATAAACAGCATACGACTTAAGATAACATTAAGTCCGAAGCCAATTGAATAAGTGGTATTTTTATTTTGTAATGCTATCCCAGCCGGAAAATAACGTTGAAACCTAACGTTAAATTTACGTTGAATTAACGTTTAGAATAGCCGTTTTATTACGTTATTACATCAATCTAAATACGATTTTAATAACGTTTTAATTACGTTGAATTAACGTTTTTAATAGCCGGTTTAACGTTGATTTATCAACGTTAAACCGGCTATTAAAAAACGTTTTTACGTTTTTAATTTATAAACCGGCTATTAAAAAACGTTTTGTTATCACAGAAACCGTTGATAAAAACCGAGATCACCATCAAAACGCAGAATGCATGTCCAATAGTGCTGTTGCACTTCTCTATTACATTATTAAGGTATATTACGGATATTAAATCTACTCATAGTCTATACTTAGACTATTTAGAACTTTTTCAGTTTAGTTTAGTTAAAATAGTATTATTAAAGCAAGAGATAAAAGTTGTTTTATTGAAAAATATATTTAAATATTACATATATTTACATATAATTGAATAAGATCTACAAATAATTGAATATAATCTACATATAATTGAATATAATCTACACAAATTTCTTCTCTTTTCCATCACCTTTTTGAAATAAAGCGTATTTTAGAAAATCAACAATATTCCATTAACCGAGGTTTCTTTTGCTCCATTGAATACAATAAAAGAAGCTGTAAATAAAAAAAATATATTAAAAAAAAATAATTAAAAAAGCCAAACTTGAAAAAAATATAATGAATGGAAAGGTGTTACATCTTATAAAGATATTCCATTTACAAAGCCATACAAATTAGTGTTTCTAAGTATATTTTTCTACCTTTGCCCTTCATATCCACGGAGGTCATAAAATTTTTTCGAAAAAACTCTGAATTTTTAAAAGGTAATTTAACTGTTAGACAGGGCCGTCCCGAAGTGGTTTCTCATGGGGAAGGGGGGGGGGGGATTGTATGTATTTTTTGCCAACTAGAGACACACACACACACACACAAAAAATAGGCTCTCAATATTTGCAATTACCCAACTATAGTTCAAAACTTGCTAAATGTGTCAACTTAAATGCTTATATAACAGCTTTGGGAGGGGGTATATATTAGTAGAAAATCACTTAACAAAATTTTTTTTTCATTTTACACTGAGTTTAATCAATAAAGACTCATCAGAAATGATGAGTCTTTATTGATAAAACACAATGTAAAATGATAAAAAAATTTTGTTAAGTGATTTTTTACTAATACATAATTGCTCTGTTCTTTTAAGAACAGAGCAATTATGTATTAGTATATATATAATTATGTATTAGTATATATATATATATATATATATATATATTAGTATATATATATATATATATATATATATATATATATATATATATATATATATATATATATATGACGAGATTAAATAAAAATAACTGCATGATTTTTCACTACTAAAAGTTTCATGCGTTTAGCAATCATCAGGTAAAAAAATACATGTAATTTTATTTTTATTTAATCTTGTCAAAAAATCAATTATATAGCTCTGATATCATCCATTGAGCACTCTTGCTGAATATATGCTCACAGTTAAATTAAACTTATATATATATATATATATATATATATATATATATATATATATATATATATATATATATATATGTATTTACCTATAGATTTGATCAATGAACAATTGGAGGTCAGGTGCATTGACACTTTATCTAAATCTTTGATAACTGAACCTGTAAAATATAATTACTAATTTATGATATAAATTAAAAAAACATTTTTATTTTTAGGTGTAAAAATTTAAATTTATAAAATCAAAGCACATAAAACTAATACATGCATGGGAAATTCTCTTTGTTTATGTTTTCTTTTTCGTAAATAGACATTCACATTATAACATTTTTCTTTTGTAGTTGTAAATTCAAACTTTTCACAATCCTGTTTGCTTTCTGTGGAATTGAAATAGTTATATGAATAGTTATATATTTTGTATCAACAATATAACTCTTTCTAACAAAACTATTTAAAAAATAATAATTATAATATGTAGATGTAATACCTGAAGAAAATTTAGTTTTGATTTGTGGAAACTTAAGCCAATTCTTCTCAGCATTTTAGTGCAGTCAATGCTTTGGTACCTGGAAGTCAATAAACAGTTTTATTACAAATCCAATTAGATGGAAGTACACCTTTTTCTCCTTGTAAATCTTCATTCCAAACAACTCCTTTCCACATACTTGATTTTGAAAATATTATATGAACTATTAAAAAAAAAGGAAGAAACCATAGTATAAGTGTACTAATAGGCCTGGTTAAACTAGCTAAATCTTGACATTTTATAACCATGATACTTGCTAAACAATAATATTAGTAGACATTATTAGCAAAGATAATATTTTTTTTATTTTATAAATTTATTATATTTTAAATTCATTTTTATGAATATATTTATTATTCTATTAATCTGCATAGTTCTGAATATACTATGTTTAAATAACTAAAGGCATCAAAGAAAAATAATGAAAGAATCCCAGGTAGCTAAAACATAATTAACTACATGAAAGTAATATGGAATATTGAACAAAAATAGATAGTATTCATCACTAATATACAAAATATAATATAAAGTTTATCATAAAATATCACACAACAATAACTTAGTTTGATTGAAAATATAAAAGCAACAAAAATTAAAAAAGAAAACATCTCAATAAATAATAAATTATCATTCAAACAATTTTGAAGACCAAATAATAACTTGTAACTTATTTTTTACACATCTTCATCTAATAAACATTAATATTAATATCAATTTTTAATACCATATCATTAGTATTTTTGTTTTTATTAAAAATAAAAATACTATATCAGTTAAGCTTTTCTTATTTTACTTAAAACATCAACTCAATCCTACGTCTTTTTATAACTAAAAATTTTTTTTTTGTAATATTGAATTAACACTGAAAACAAAATATTAGTAGACAACAAGAAAATATTTCTTTATTGAAATATAAATAAATATTTATAACAATCAATCTAATTTCCTTTCTTTTCCACCACCTTTTCGAAATGGAGCGTATTTTAAGAAGTCAGACAAAATGCCATCAAGTAAAGTTTCAGTTGCTTCATTGTATTGAATAGAAAAAGCTGTAAATAAAAATAAAAAAGTTTTATATATCTTATAAAGGTATACCTTTCATAGCATCATATAGTCTGGTAAACTTCTGTTAGTATAAAAAGAAAAAAATAATCAGTCCTGATCTGAACAACAAGTTAACACCAGGAATAGCATCTGGTTGTAAAAATTGCCTAACCTCGCTCATAATGTATTATAATCGTATTAACGAAAATGAAACTGTAGACATTTAACATTATTTGCCCTTAAACCATTGAAATTATACTACAAATAAGAAGCCATTGTTCTAATATATACAGTTATAAGTTATTATAAGTTTTGACATAAAGCTGTAGACATGAAATTAAAAAAAGTTTAAAAACTAAATGATATAACTATTTAATAAACTACTTATTAAAACTCACTCCTGATGATTGTGTTTTTTTTGTCATCTAATATCTTGTCCACTTCAACAAATTTAGCTACCGACAAAATAAAACTTATTTGGCTTATAAATTCACTATTATAATCATGCTTTGTCATTGTGTTTTGGGATTTCTTATATCAGTAAGAAAATATAACACTCTCTTTTGAAACTCTATAATTTAAAACAGTTTTACAAAACAACTTTTGTTGAACATTTTTACAAACCTAATAAAATTAAAAATTCACTAAAAAATAATTAATAACATACTGCCTTCAGCCATCAAGAACTTATTAACGTTATCTAATTTTGGTACTCTGTTTCCTTTTTTCTTATCCTCACTGAAAGATAAAAGAACTTTGCTTCAGGCTCCAAAATCAGTTACTGTCGAAAGCAAGTGTGGTGGTCAATACTGTTATTTTGGGTCTTGAGACTGGTATACAAAAAGCTGTTTCTGCAGATAGCATAAGGCTTCTGCTATCAGTATAGCTAACAGCTTGTTTACTTATTCACGTGAACAGCAGTGCTCTACTGCCATTTCGCCAGTTTATGATTAAAAGAGACATCGTTTTTTTAATTTCTTCTGAGAAAAACACAGTATCATTGTCACTTTGAGACAAATAATCATAAAGAAATTCTTCACTTTCATAATCGCTTTCCAAATTTTTGTCTTCTTCTACTTAACTAATACTTTGTGTAAATTTTGAATTGTCATTATATTTTTTTGACTTTCTCTTCTTCACTACTAGAAGATGATTCTGCCAGAGCTAGAACATTAGAGTGGCATTTTCGCCAGTTTCTTAAATAAGCCATTAATTTCTTTTGTCTTAAGAACAAGTAGAAACTTGAATACTAGATAAAACCTTTTTGAAAATTCAAAATTCAAAATTTCACATATAAACACCATCTGTTTTGCAAATTATACTAAAATATTGCTTTATTACTTTCTCCCTATAACTATTTTTACTTTTTTACTAGCACCAATTCAACGGACGGTTTTTTTTAATTAAGTTTTTTTGTCAACGTTGATTTATCGTTGAAACAACGTTAAATAAACAACGTTTAAATCGTAACGTTGTTTTAACGTTGAGACATATTTAAACAACGTTGAAACAACGCTTCAACCAAATTTCAACGTTGAAACAACGTATAGATGCCGGTTGAGATGTTTCCAGCCTAATAAAAGTATTCCATTATTTTGTCACTAGGTACGAATTTAATTATGCTTCATACATATTTTTTAATTTACGCTGGTGATAATGTTGTATATATAATTATAGATTTAGTTTTAATTATATTAAAAAAAAAATATCCCTAAAAGTTTTTGACACTCTCTCTATATTGCCCTCTCCTAATAACACAACAAGATTATCCAAGTAAGGTAAATAGCTGCTTGTTCATAAAAAGGTATATTTTTTTATAGTTATTTTATTTTTTGATTGACATTAAGATTTTTATTTATTTATTTAATTTATCAAAAATAATTAACAAACGTTGTTTTTATATTAGTGCCAAATGCGAAGAAAAGAATCACCCTAAAAAGTGTTACACGCTACAGAATTCTTTCTAAAACTTGTATACATGGAAAGCATATTTATTAGCGAGCTATTTTATTAGGGCTTCATAACGTTAAAATGATAAGAATGCAACAAAGACCTTATTTTTTTAGAGAAACATTATTTTATTCGTATGTTTCTCAGTTTTCAGTTCTTTGGATGACTTTGTTCATTCTTGTGGAGCTAAATAACAGCAATTGAAAAAGAAGGAAAAGGTGTGAGTTAAAACAAAGGAAGGAAAAGGTCTGAGTACCGATTAATACAAAGATGAAGCAAGACAAAAGCGCAAGAGGAACCAAAGACGGGATTATTGTGATTCAGAAAATCTCGAATTACCGCCTTCTAAGAAGTTTTTAAAAGTTAATTAATTTTATCTACAGTTGATCAGTTGTTAGCTTCTCTTAAACAGAGGTCTAATGCATATGACACAATCAGCAAAAGGTTTGGTTTTTTTTAACATCTACAATCTTTGTCCAATGATGGTATAAGAGATGGTATGAGATCATGTTTAATTTGTGTGTGAAACATGTTTTTAAGATGTTGAAGCTAACAGCCAAGATGAATTTATTCACTTTACTTCTCTGTTTACCAAATTGTCACTGCCCAAGGAAACTGATTGTGTTGAACTGCAAATGTAAACCTTTCTAGTTAAGAATAACTTGACAGATTTAGCTTTTGCGAATGTCTATACTGTGTTGAGAATATATTAGTTTCTTATGGTAACGAACTCTATTAGAGAAAAAACTTTTTCTGTCCGTAAAAGAGTTAAGTATGAACTTAGATCAACAGTGGGACAACCTCGCTTCAATGATTTAGCTTTATGCATTTAAAGGTAAATACATAATAAAGCTTACTTAGATTTTACTGCAGTGATCAAGAAGTTTGCTTCAGAAAACGCCAGAAAAGTTGAATGTGAAAGATCGTTTTCAAAGTTAAAGTTAATGATGAGGTGATTGCGAAATTTTATCGAATAAATCTTTGGAGTCGTATATGTTGATGTCTGTCAAAAAAAGACTGATAGCCTTGAAATACAATCACTCAAAGATATGCATCTTTGCCTTTTGAATTGAGCAAACTAAAGAACATTAATTGTTATACTTGATAAACACTCTGTATTTTTTTTAATTCATTATAAATTGATTAGTTTGTGTTTCTGCAATCAGTTACAGCTATAGCGTCATTCTTGGGCTTAGTATCCAAAACTTACCTGTACCTGAATTCAAACTATAGCAACGCAAATGTATAAGGATAAAGTATGAGGGAGGAATCACATCACTGGCTACTAATCTTTTGGTTATTTTTTATTTGTGTTACCAAGTGCAATAGCCAATCACTTACAAATTATTAAGTAATGTCCTGTAAGTGTGGCTAGTGCTAAATGCAGCTTCTCAACACTGCGAAAAATTAAGATCCTATAAGAATTTAGAACAAAATAAAAATCAGATTAGAACCCCATTATTTTAAAACACATAAGTTAAAAAGTGTTTATAGTTATCAAAGTTTTGCCCTTTTTTTTTTGTTTCAAAATCCTATAGGACTTCTTGGCTTGTGTAAACGCGCATAAACAAAAATCAATCAGTTAAAAAACAACAACATTAGTTACATATTATATGACATTTGTTAACCAACTAAAGAAATGACATTCACTGTGTAGGACTTTAAAACTAACTTTGTTTATAAAACCAAACAAAGCAATCAGTGTAACAACTGAAATAATAATCCATTTAAAATTTTTTTGAAAAAATGCTTTTATAAAATTCTGTTTAATAGTCACACTGGGATCAAAATCAGTTTTATTGGAGACATTGGATAAAGTAGATTCATCAGTAATAACATCATCATCTTCTATCCCAGAGTCATTTTTTAAGTCAACAAGTGACGCGATGTTGCATCCGAGTGAAATGTTTTGTTTTAATACAACTGCGTTATCGGGTAAATGTTCAGTTCCCCACTCTTCGCTAGGATAAAATATTGTGTCGTCGTCATTTCCTGAAAATAAAATTACTGTTTCATCTTCAACACCTATGATACGATAACAGCCTTTAATTCTATCTCGGTAATAGTATAAAGGTTTACTTGGTTGATTAAATAATTCTAAGTCCTGATTTTCGTCATCCAGCCAGTGAGGAATGTCGGGAGCATCTTCCCATATCTCTTCGTCACTAGCTTGACTAACTGATATAACTGTCACTTTTTCAAAAATGTCAGTATTAATTGTAAAAGTTGTTCTCTGATCGTCAGTAAGTATATCTTGATAGACATCTGAAAACCACGAAGATAGAAATTCGATATCAAAATTTTTATCGTCGTCATCGTCATTTTTATTTTCAACAATATGTTCATCTAAAGGAAAATGCCATATGTCTTTCTGTTCGTTTATATTAATAGCGTAACCTTCTCGGTTAAGCACAACGTAGTTTTCTAATAACCGAGGAACACCAAGAAAATCGATGCTTTCTTCAGTTTTTTCGATGTAAGACGACAAGGAAGATGAATCGTCGTCGTGTTTTTTTTTCTTTTTTTTTCTCGATAACTTATGAAACAAATGAAAGTCTTTAATAGGAACAAGTTCCATCTCTTTTTTTGCAGGAGGTTCTCGAATGAACTTAAATTCGTTAGTAATCAAACCTTGTTCGATGGACTCGATATGATGTCGATAAGAATAAAAGTCACGCAACAAAATTCTTCTTTCAGACTCTGTTTCTGAAAAGTAAATGAAAAATTAGTTAAAAAATAATTTTAGAGATTTCATTAGGTTCACGCCACACACGTAACAAGTACACAAAAACACACGCGCAAAATTAAATTTAAATTAAAACAAAATAATAACGTAATAATTGTTTTCGAATGGAATAGAAAAGTCCCGATAAAAAAAAAAGTATAAAATAAAAAATTTTTTGTACGGACTTACCGGTGATGAGCCAATAGTCTTTGAGAATAGACTCGTGAAATAAATCAACAGGATCTATCATTTCTAGTTCGTCGTCTTCTATCACTCTTTCGACATGCCGAAAATATTTACGCTGATTGTGCATCCAGTTAGCCACTTTTTGATACATATTTTGTTGTTCAAGCTGATCTGGATGAGCCTCGATCTGATCTAATGCGTGCAGTGTACTCATTTCGTTTTCGTCAATCGTAACAATACTTGTTTCGCTGACTTTATCATGAAAGAGAGTTGGGAAAACTATGTCTGTAGTAGAAGCTATTTCATCTTTAACAAACGGATTGTACCGTGGCAAATGATAACTGTTGTATCCCTCGTCATCTTTGGAAGAGATGGAAAAACTTTCGCACGACTTCCAGTCTATTATATCATAAGTTTTTTCGTCCATAATGCATTTAATTTTAAAAATGCTAATTTATTTATTAACAATTATCAAATTATTTCCTGTATAAAGAAAATATGCAAATTAAAATGTCCCAAAAAGCAATAGTGAACTTAACTAGTTATTTTAAACAAAAACAATTTAACAAACATGTAAAATTTTAAATATCAATTACAAAGTTTGAGACAAATGTAAAAATTAATTACAACCTTTTGGATATTATAAAACCAGCAAAAATAAATAATTTCACAAATTTTTGGTTAGATTTTGTAACTGACTTAAACTGAAAAAACTCTGAAAATACTTAAATCCTAGATAAAATGAGAACTTTTTTGTAAACAATAAAAAGATCACAATTTTTAAAGATCACAAATATTTATTAGTTTTAAGATAAATATAATTATATTTTAACAACTATTTTAAAAAAAGCTATTGCTTCACCTCAGAAGCTGAGTAAAAGCAATTGCTTTTTTTTATTCAACTGGACTATTTTTTTATTATGAAAAAGATATATTTAGATTGTGGTTATTTATTGACTATTTAAAACCAAGTATATCAATAACTTAATAAGTTCATTATTGTCTGAAAACAATTCATAATCTTATTAAAAATATTATTAATGAAAAAAATTATAAAGTGTTAAAAAAGAAAACTTAGTATCCATCTTCAGCAAAAGACAAAACTTTAAACAAAAATATGTCAAAAAATCCGGCTTCGCAAACAACTTCGTGGACAATTTTAAGATAAAGGATCATCGCATGAATCTAAAGTAAATAAAAAAATTTAATAATAAGCTATTTATCAATAATATTTCATGCAACAATAATATTTTAACAACCTATAAAAAGTAAAATCAATACTTTTACAGTTAATTCACCAACATGAAAATAAAATCTAATTACGCAAACGAAAACAAGTTTCAAACAATCAACTTTTAATCTTTAAAAAACATCAAAATTGTTTAATTGTAACATTTTGATTTTAATTAAAATAAAAAGTAATTGAGCGTAAAAACAATTAATGGAAATAAATAGTTTTATAAGGAAATAAAAAGCATTATAATTAACATAATTTAACACTGAATCATCCATAAAGTACGTACATTGTGAGAATGGATGAGGGGTAGAGATTACAAAAGATTACTAAATTCGCATAGAAGCGTGCGAGTGCGTAAAATAATATTAACACGTTTGCTGCCAACTACGAGTATACTCGTAATAAGTTGGCGTCATTTATTTGCCAACTACGAGTATACTCGTAGTTAGCGAGACTTTGATATTTGCCAACTACGAAAATACTCGTAGTAATCTGGCGTCATGAGTTTGCCAACTACGAGTAAACTCGTAGTTATACTAACTTATTTCAAATAATATTTGTGCATGACTGGCTTTGTCTATTCACTTTTTTTTTCTTAGCTTCACATTTGATTTCAGAAAATATTACATTCAAGTTTTTATTTTAAAAATCAAAGGAACCTAATTTAAATGCGGATAAAGACAGAAATAGCTTAAAACAGATAAAAGTAAAATGTTGATAGTGCTTGAATTTTATTTTATGAAAATTAAAGTGTAAACCTATTCTTTTGAATAATACATTCTGAAACATTCGCCAATACATAACGGAGGTCTGTTTTCACAAACAGCTTATTCATATCGTGCTTCTTTACGTTTTATTTAAGAGCAGACTCGACATGGTTTTGTTGGGAATTTTATCTTTTCATTCGGTGGTATTAAAGACAAGTAGTGAAAGCTATTGTTGGTGATTCGAGGCATAATTTCATTCAAACGTTCGCCCAATAAATCCGTAACAATTAATTCTCTAAACTCAAGCGAGGAAATTGTTTTATCCAGTCCATATTTGCTGTTTAGACAATAAGCATTAAACAAAAAAGTATCAAAGAGATGAAGTGCTACTTTTTCATACTACCTAATTGTCTTTCTTAGGCAATTATAATATGATACCATTTGTTCCGCCCTATCAACTCCTGACATACATTGGTTGTAATCTTTAATAATATTGGGCTTCATTTTTCTCTCCTCTCCTGTTTGTCACTTCAATCATTCGCAACGAATGCAAGTTGCTAATCATTAGCACGTCTCTTTTGTCTTTCCATTTAGCAACTACTACACCCTCTCTGCTTCTGCTTATAACGTCTCCCTGTTTCAGTTTCGCTTTTGTACATTCTTTTGGATTTGACTTTCGGACAGTTCTTAAAGTACCACAAATGTATGTTTTTTGATTTATCATGTGCT
The DNA here is from genome assembly GCF_038396675.1 of Hydra vulgaris. NCBI lineage: Eukaryota > Metazoa > Cnidaria > Hydrozoa > Anthoathecata > Hydridae > Hydra > Hydra vulgaris. The sequence continues at coordinate 39,356,581 of NC_088921.1, forward strand.
TTGTTAACTCAAAGGAATTGTAAAAGTTATCCGTGTACAGGTGATAACCTTTTCCCAGAAATTTTTCCATTAAGTCTAAAACAATAGCTCCCGTTTGACCCAACAAATGTTTACCGAGATAAACGTTGTCTCGCCAGAGTAGATTTTTACTTTTAGCACAATAACATCTGATTCGCTAAGCTCATAGAACTTGATACTATACTTATGTCTTTTATTTTTCACATACTGCCTGAATACAAGACGTCCCTTCCAAAGCATCATTGACTCATTGATTGATATATTTTTATTAGGACAGTAGATGTTATCCATTGTATTATTTAGGTGATCGAGAAGTCCAATAATTTTACACAAGCGTCCACTACCTGAATCTTCATTGCTAATAAAATGCCAATACCGTAACATTAGATGGAATTTATTTCGTGGCATTATTCTATAAAATAAGCGAATTCTATAGAGACTGTTCTAAAGATAGCATTTTGACACACCCCATATGAAGAAGAACTCCAAGAAACTGTCGCATATCTACTGAATTTATTGGTTTCCAATCTTTAAAACGCGAGCTTTTTCAAAGGGGACGCTGCTTATTTATTTCTTGCGTTGCGTAGCGATTAGTTTCAACTACCATAGTATTTATAAGCTCTTCTGTAACAAATAGTCTAAAGAAATCTAATGGTTTCTTGCTCTCCATGTTTATTTTCAAACCAGGATCGGCATTAAATTGAATTTGTTTTACAATATTCGGCTCATCTTTCCATTGGTTTGAATTTTTAGATGGATTTGTTTCAGAAGTTGTTTTGTCAGGCAAAATATTACTTATAAGATCTACCTGTTGAGCTTTGTTTTGATCTGTTGTTTTGATCTGTTGTTTTGACCTGTTGAGCTTTTGTCTATAAGCAAGACCACCCGTTGTTCTAGCTCTTTTCGGCAGCATTAAAATATCTTCTGCAGTGGCTACTAGATGAACGTCTGTAAACTGATTGCCATCACTTTCTTCAGTGTTATTATCTTCAGAACCTGATTCTGATAAAGTCAAGCTCGAAGACGTAGTAGTATAAGCGAAAAATGAATCCGAATCTTCAATATCATCATCTTCACTATTCTCACAATCTTCCATAATCATATGTGCTGATCCAATTGTGGAATATCTCTGTTGAGGTAATATGAGGTAATATAAAACAGCATACAATTGGGTCCTTAGCGGAAATTTAAATTTCCTTGGAAGATATGGAGTTACCGCCAACCACAAATTTTTCTATTATTTATTTTTTTATTATTATTTATTGAAAACAAACCCATATGGCCACCTCAGCCAAATTAGGATCAAACCTAATATTACAAGGTAAACTAAAGCAACAAAATTAAAAATACAAATAACTTCTTTCTGATAATCTATATTATAAACATTTCTTAATTACAACTTTTATCTTCTCAATTACATTTTACGATTTCTTATTTACAACTTTCATGTTCTAAATTACATCTAACGCTTCTTAATTACATCTTCCACGTTCTAAATTACATCTTACGTTTCTTAAATACAACTTTCAAGTTCTCAATTACATCTTGATAAGGTGTAGTCACCGCAATGAGTTATACTCATTACGGTGTTACGAGTAAACTTGTACTTGGGCACTGGAGAAAAAAAAATTCTCCATTGCCAAAGTACAAGTATACTCATAGTGCTTATTTTTTGTCAGTTATATTCAGAATAAAAAATACTATAGAATTATTTTAGATTAAAAATATTTTATTTATTGAAATGTTAATATCTAGCCTTGGCAGTGAGAATGAAACCGCGAAAAACAGCCTTGGCAAAAATTAATCATTGCAGATATTATGGCTCGGCAAAGAAACGAAGCATAGTTTAAAATAGCTCGGCAGCGAACGTGTTAAAGCAATCTCTTTTGGAACAAAATATAAATTTTCTAATAATGAAAACATTTGAAAAAGATAGTAAAATATTTGAACCATTAAGTATAAAAACTGTATGTAAATTTATTATGCTTATCTTTCTTGTTATATGAATTGCTAACTTGAAAAAGGAAACAACAAATTATTTTTTTCAGAAACTAAAACAAACTGTATGTTAGGCAATGAAGATAATGTTTCAATTAAATGATGATTGTTTTTATTTATGGTGTTATGAATAGAGTACTAAAAAAAAAGTTTGGTCTAAACATGCTCGTATAGAAATACTTTAAGTTAATATAAAAATCCTCTTTTTCAAGTTAGGGCGCCAGTAGATATTTTCAAAAAAAATTGTTTTCAGAATCACCCTAACTTACATACACCTTTATGATTAAATTGGTAACTTTAATCATAACAGGGTGTATGTAAATCATGGTAGATCATGATTAAAATTTGTAAATGATTTTAAATAACTGCTATATATCACTGTGATAATTAAAAGTCATTAAAATATTTTTAATATCTCAACTCTTATTACCCATAACCATCATTATAAAAAAAAAAAATTACCATAAAAATTATCTTGAATAAAAGAAGTTCCATAGAAATGCCAATCTTCAACATATCTAAAATCACCCAAACAGCTATCAAAAACTAATTTCAAAATCGATTTTCCATTTAAACTTTTTAAAGAAAAATTTATAACATTCCAGTTATTTATTTTTATATAAAAAGATTAATATAAACAAATTTGACAACTATTAAAAAACTTTTTTAACAACCTCATAAAATATAATAAATCAAAAATTTATTATATTTTATGAGGTTAATAAAATATAATAAAATATAATAAATTAAAAAATTCTTATAGAAAATAACTTTACGATAATATACTGTTGTCTTAAATTATACAATAATATAATCGTGCCTTAAATTATACTATAATATACCCTGGACATGTTTTAAGGCGCTACCTTTGCCTTAACATATGGTCTTGATTGTAATGGGGTGATAAAATACTTATCTATGAGAGGTAAAATACCTCTTACACTATAACACAGCATCACCACATTATTTTAAGCACACTATTATACTCCCACAATAATTTTATTAAAGATTAGTTAGGAAAAAATAAATAAAAATAACGAGGAAAAAAAAACCTTTCATAATCTAAAGCAGTTGCCCATTGCAAGAGACCTTCAAAATCATCATCAAGATCTTTAATTTGACAATCTTTTTTTCCATCTATCATCTTGTTGTTACTATTTTGTTCACATACATTATCATCTAGATTGATATCAGTTTCGCATTTTGGTTTCAAAACACCCATCATGTACCTTAAATAGACATTTAAATACAAAATATTGTTACTTTTAATACATAGAAATATTTTTGCCCTATTCAATAAGACTTATTTTTTCTAATCATTTTCACTAAGCACACAATCTCCATGATCTTTACCTTTTTTTTTTTTTAAAGATATCAATAATACTTTTTGTTAAACATACTCTAGTTGTTTAGGCTAAACACTTGTTGATGTGGGAGTTGTGTTAGGATGTTTTTAGAGCAAAAATGGGGCGGATGTAATTGATGGTGGTAGAATATTTGACTCAATCATAAGGTTTCAGGTTCAAGTCCACCTTACGCTTCTGAAAGTACCACACTCAATCTATTACTCCATGTAATGACCTTGTTTTAAATTCAAAAGAGAATTTAAAACAAGGTCATTTTTTGGTGAACTCTTTCTTGCTGGTCATCATTTTATCATTCATTGGTACTTTTTTATTCATTTTATTGCAACTGATGTTGATTTTTTTTTGAAGGAAGTAATTATTCAAGGCTGTGCTACATTCAAAATTGCAATGGATTGTGTCAGATAATATTTGTCTAGGTATACTTTCTCTTTTAAAAGGATTCAACTTTTTTCTGTAAGATGGATAAGCTAAAAAAATTTTTTTACTCGTAAGTAACTTTTTTTCTGTTACTTTTTTGTTAGATGTCGTTTTCTTAGAAATGTGCAACTTTTGTGCATAATGACTTTTAATAACTTTTGTGCAATATATATAAAATATATAAAGAAAAAGTAATTAGTTGAAAAATTAAAATATTTTTAGAAATTAAATTTTATTACTAACTTATGAAATATTATGAATTATTAAATCTTATTATGAATTATTATAAATAAATTTTTTTAATAAATATAACTTATGAAATATTATGAATTATTAAATCTTATTATGAATTATTATAAATAAATTTTTTCAATAAAATAATTACAATTTTTTCAATAAAATAATTACAATTTTTTCATCCATCTTATTTTTTTTTTCCTGCGTTTTGTAGCAACTTCTTGTTTCCTTATCATCTAAATCATAACAATAAAAAACATTTTAACTTAAACAAAAATAAAAAAATATATTTTATGCATACATACACATGAAATGTTATTGATGAGATCATAATAAAGGATAAAGGTTGGGCAGGATTTTAGAAAATACATGTTTTTAAAATGGATCAATAAGTATTTTGTTCTTAAATAAACTGCAAAAACTTGAAAAAAAAAATTAAAGAATAATGAATCATGAAGTATTAAAACAACTAAAAGTTCCAACAATAAGCAATGAACAAAAAATATTAATCAAAAAGCATAGTTTATGTCACCAATAAATAATATATACTTAACGTGAGGTGAATAGAAAAATTAGTTTGGTAACCACAAACCATTAATTTTTGTCTTTCAACCTTTTTCAATACACAGACATATATTTAAAAAACAATGCTGTTAAAATATAATTGGGATTTAAAATATGCAAGTATTTTTAAATATTTAATATTACAAATGTTTCTAAAATACATAACTGCAAAATTAAAAAAAGGATGAAAAAAAAAATTATTATGTAAAGTAATAAAAACCAACAAAAGCAAAACTTAAAAATCTATTAACTAAAAAATCAAAACAAATTTCTAAATGTACAAAAATAACTTTGAAATGTGATAAATACAAATAATCAAAAAAATCTATCAAATAATAATAAAAAAAACTTATTAAGTTTTTAAACTTTTTAATTAACAGTCTTTTAATTAATTTAAAAAAACAACATAAAGTTGATATTTTATGGGAAAAATGAAAGACGACCAAGCAAGAGTGTGCGCACTTATATATATATATATATATATATATATATATATATATATATATATATATATATATATATATATATATATATACATATATATATATATATATATATATATATATATATATATATATATATATATATATACACACACAAACACACACACACAAACAAAAACTAATAAAAAACAAAGATAAAGAAACTGCAAACGAACCTTTTCATGAGAAAAAATAAACTTTTGACAAGATTTTTCTTGTAAAATTTCGTTTTGTTTTAACGACAGCAAAATCTAAACCAAATAATTGATTACCTTGTTTAATAATCATGTTAACATTTTTTATCATGCATTATCTTATTTATTAACTGTATAAACTGTTTTATCATGCATTATCTCATTAGTCAATTGTGTAAATTAGAATCAGTAAATCAGGAATATAAGATATTCGAAAAATTACAATTAATAAATAATAACTTAAACTGAGCTTAAACTCACCAAATATTAAAAACTTTCCTTTACAACAAGAAAATACTCCTACTTGGTTTTTAATAAAAATGACTAATTCAAACAGTTATCAAATTTATAGTAGTGAACTTTAAAAAACAAGTTTAACAAACTATGTAACATGTTTACATTTGCAATTGATTTTTTTTTTAAATTCAATATTGAAAAAATTGAAATACTTTAATGTTTAGCAAAATTAAGCAAGTTTTTATCTTCATTGATTTTCTTTTTTTTTTAATGCTTTTATTTTTTATTTCCTTATTTAAATTGCTCATCTTTGTTGTAACTTTAAAGCTAATGTTTTTGATATTAATTTTAAATATTAAAAATGATGTTATTTATTATCTCTTTTTTATTTTTTATGAAAAATAATTTCATTTTTTAAAAAACTTTTATTATTCAGTAAATATAAGGATTATTTACCAATGCTAATCTGGTTCCTTTAATAACCCATAGTAGATTCTCTAGGTATAGAGAATCCATTATGGATTAGTCACAGTGGATAGATGTATAACTAACAGTTATATTACACTGAAAGCATACAAGACCCTAAAAATTAAATAGCATCTTCATCCAGTTTTATCAACAGATAAAAGAAAAAGTGATTGAAATATAATAAGAAATTTGACCATAAATTTGACCTGACAACTTTTGCCTTAAAATAAATTAAAAATTTAACCGATAAAACAAAGACAAACATTTAAAATGAAATATTGTATTTATATTAATATATTTTATTAAATATTTATAAATTATGTATAACATATCTTATAACCCACATTATCTACAACTGGTCTCCAGCCATTGTTTTCAAACCGTCTGTACCAACCTTCTTTAGATTCTGCATATTTTAAAGCAAAAAAAAACAAATGCATTTTCTATGAATAAATGAATAAAAAAATTAGAAATAAAAAGGAAAAAAAATACCATGACAACAGTTAGCATCTATTCGTCTACTATGAATAAATTTTACAGGAATTGGAGAGGTATAATAATCTTTATAATTTCTTGGTGAAAACGAGCAAACATCAGCAACATTATTCGTGAAAATTTTATAATAGATACATGGAGGAAATGTGACCTAAACAAAATGTAATCTTTACTGAGGATTTAGATTCACATTTTAATAATAAGATCATACTGAAATAGGAAAAAGAGGGGTGTGTGTTAAAATCAAATCAAATGCAACTTTATTTGTGAATTAATTTCTGCTTGATTAAAAAAATAATCGTATATTTTTAAAATAAAATCAACTAAACAAATATAAAAAAACTTGAAAAAAATGTAAAAAATAGTACATTATAATAACATATCAAACTTACTCCGCCAAATCGAAATCGAACATGCATGCCAATAGAGTTATCAATCAGAGCTGCCTTTAAAGAAAAATAACTTTTATTTCTTTAACAACTAACAATATATACTTATAAGTAATAAAACAACAGTAAATATACATATTTAATATATATACCATATAATATATAGTGCATACTATATAGTATAACTTATTATATTCATACACACATTTATACAGCCCTTAGAATTAAGGTCGGCAATGCCAACTTAAACTGCTCCTTTAATAATCTTAATGTTCCTTTAATAATGACCTAAAAAGGTTTGAGGTCAGCAAAAGTTCGCCAACCAAAATTTAAAAATAAAACATAAAAACCAAGTTTTTATGTTTTATGGTAACCCCTTTATATCTAATTTTTTTTTTTGCTGACCTCTAACAGTTTAAGGCCTTTTAACAGTTCCATTTTTCCTAATTCCGATGGCTGTATATATATTTTAGGCAGCAAAATTTAAAATATCTTTTTTATTCTTGTTTTATGATAAGAAATTTTTATAAAATGTCAGCTCTTTTGAGACCCAACATGATATACTTTTGAAGAACTTTTTATTTTGATAATACTATGGAGCTGTTTCATGTTTAAGAAGCTACCCTTAAAAAAAGTTTTAATTCCAGTATCCTTATATGATATAGAACACATTTAGAGCTTGGTAGCAGATATTTTTAAAAAAAGTTGATTTTTGGGTCACCCTAATATATATATATATATATATATATATATATATATATATATATATATATATATATATATATATATATATATATATATATATGGGGAATTCCACGCAAGTGATGGTCGTAACATTTGTCGCTTTTTTGGCCATTAAAAATTAACCAAAAATGGTATTTACATAAAAATTTCCAGAAATGTTAAATACTATTATATAATTTAGTATGCAAAAGTTAAATCATTCAAGTGTTCAACTTAAATTAAAAATCAACTCAACATAGCGTGACGGTCATTACGCTTACTTTTTGACAAATCTAAACAAATAAACTTTGTCAATCTTTATGCAGCCATCTACACAGTGAAAAAAAAATCCTTTGCTGTGTTATTTAACTACACATTGAACTTACTATATGGCAAGTGTCATAGGTTTTGCTTGAAGTTTTCCAAGAATTTTTTTAAGTTTTATGTTGTGACGGTTGTAACTGTGATGGTCGTAATGAAAAAGCCAAAAAGGAAAAACAACAAATAATGCAATGAATGACATAAAAAAAGATGAATGATTATAAAAACCAATTAAATTATGTTAAAAAATATGAATTTTATAACATTATCAAGGTTATCCATGATGGTTCTTTGGTTGCGAACCTTCGCTTGATTTTTTTGTTTGTTTTCTTTTCTTGGTGTCAATAACTGCCGCCTTAGATAATTTCTCTTTCTTTCTTTTTCTAACAAAGCTTTTCTGTTTCTTGCTCTAAAAGCTTTTGATCTTTTAGCATCTAATTTTGGCATTTTAAATATGTTATTAAATATAATGTCTGCTGTTTGTGATATATGCTCCATTATATATTTAAAAAAACCCCCGAATTGTTGTAAATAAAAAAACAACAGCGAAATCGATTGAACAAAAATGTTGCAGGACAAACTGTAAACAACGTTTAATCTAAAAAAAAATTACCTTTTTGTTAAAAGTTTTTACTTCTAAAAAAAAAAATTCTTTACATCAATTTTTTGAAATTAGTTACTCATGGTTTCAAAAAAAACTTTAACAAGTTTAGTAATAAAATGAATAAACAAACTGCAAATTAAAAAATAAACAAAATTGATTTATATCATAACTTGGTTTTAATGATGTAAATCGTTTGAAATGAATTAAATCGTTCGTGCTTTAACTATTTCAAGTCAAGAAGCCGTTATGGGAAAACCAACATATCATGATGGTTGTAACGTACTTAGTAACATGTTGGAATGGTGATCTAAAGCACTTTAATGTTGTTTTTTTTGAAACGATGATAAATATGTATGAGTATCTTTATTTTTACCACGGTTTTAGTTTTAAAAAGTTTGATAAGAAGCATAGAAAAAGCTTTTCAACTTTTTTTTGTGATGGTCGTAACGTCTTGTTTTCATTAATATGCTCTTCTTATAGACCTAGCTAGAGTTCGTTTTTATAAAAAATATTATGCATAATGTTTAGTTTTGCCTTTTAGTCATAATTAGTAGTAATAGCTATTTAAAAAAACAGCACTGAAACTTTTTTTAACGCTTCACAACATGGGTATATATAAACGCCAAAAAATGCTCATATAACCCTTGCAACTTTAAAGTATGTTATAGTATGATAAAATAATTTTTTTAATATATATATGTATATATATATATATATATATATATATATATATATATATATATATATATATATATATATATATATATATATAAATATATATATATACAACGGTATGACAATTTATTATGGCAACCCAATAAATTTTAACATACCTTGCTTATCTTTTGTTTTCTTGGCATTATAGTTCAAAATTATATAATTTAATTTATTTGGATGCATACAATAGAGTTATACGTTGACAAAATTATTTAAAATTTTATGCTGGTGTAAACACTGTCATTTTTGACAGCCATTTTGTGTGACGCCATCTTGAGACCGCTATTCTTACAGTGCACGTGGTGAATACTCTCTGTTAGTTTTGGTATATTTTTCAAAGTTATCATTAAAGTAAGTACTCAAATCGACTAATATTATTTAAGAATATTACATTACATAAATTAACATAAAAATATTTTTATTTCACTCAGTATTTTGTCATTAAAATTATTTTAAGTAATAATAGAAATTTTCGTACTAAAATTGGTTATTTTTTTAGAAATGGGCAAAAAAAAGGACTTATCTCTAGAAAAAAAAAGTGAAATCCAAGCACTTCTTACAAATACTGGTTTTTCCCAAAGAGAAATCGCCAGAAGATGTAATGTTTCTAGAGTGTCAGTGCAGAATATCCAAAAAAAAAAATTGTCAACATGGAAAACCTGACTCCAAAAAGGACTGGGAACTGTGGTAAAAAAAGAATTCTTACTCCACGAGGTGAAAGAATTCTTACCAAAATAGTATTGGAAGATAGGCTAGCATCAAATGATGATATCACTGAGAAGTTGGAGAGCTCTGGTATTAAGATGTCCAAGAGAACGGTTCAGCGTCGTCTACACGATCTTGGCTACAGCTCAAGACGTCCGGCTAAAAAGCCAGTTACAAAATATTGATTGTAACTAAGATACTATATGAATATTTTTTATTAAAGTGTATTTATTCTTATAAAATGGTAATTTTTTATTAACACACAACCTGATTTTTTTATTAGAATACGTCTTTGGTAAATAAAATTGTAAAAACTGATGGAAAATCACAATTTTTCTAGAGTTTCTAGAAAAAATGTAGGTGGCCATAATGAATTGTCATACGACTGTATATATATATATATATATATATATATATATATATATATATATATATATATATATATATATATATATACATATATATACACATATATATATATACATATATATATATATATATATATATATATATATATATATATATATATACATATATATACATATATATACATATATATATATACATACATATATATACATATATATATATATACATATATATATATATATATATATATATATATATATATATATATATATATATATATATATATATATATATATATATGTATGTATATTCAGAGTCATAAGTATCTCTTAGAACGCAGCTGAAAATTTTATTTATTTGAAAACTAGTAAAAATAGATTTTTTGTGTAATTTTTGCTCACATATAGCTTTTGCATTTCTTTTAAATAACTTTAAACAAAACAAAAAAAAAGTTGATTTGCCTTGAAAAATAGCTAATTTAGTTTTCTAGTAAATAAATAAAAAAAACAAAAAACACTTTAACACATAAAGCATTGTAAAAACCTCTCTTGGATTGATAAACTTCATCATGAATCTTCCATCTCCTTTATTACGAAAATCAATTAAATCTTTTAAATATCTAAAAACTCTCAAATCCTATAAAATTCAAAATGGAAAAGAAATATCAAAGACATTTTTTACATTATTACTAAATAAAAATGATATTTTTTTTAATAAATAATTATTAATTAAAAGTAAAAAATAAGATTCACACAAGGTTCAAGGTTCACACAAAAAAATAAGATTCACACAAGCAAGGTTCACACAAATAACAGAAACAAATTGATTTTAAGAAAAATATTCTTAAAATTAAATTTTTTACACAGATCATTTTGGGAGTTAATCGTTAGTTTTTTCAATTCTAAAAATATTAAATTTCTGACATTTTGATTTTTTAATTAATTTTGTAGGTAAAAACCTAAATAGCAGAAATTATTTTAACTTTAATGGCTCTAGTATTTTGATTCATTAAATGCTATTCAACAGCGCTCTGGAACCCACCAGTATAGTAACATGCTGAACTTTTTAATGCTGCACCATCATTATTTATCATGGTTTTTGTTTCAGAGTTAGAGATAAGAAAGTGCTGCAATACATACATAAAAAAATGTAAACAATAATTTAAAAAAGAGTTAGGGGTCACTCCTTGACTGCACTGACGCACAAATAAACTAAATCTACAAACAAACAAAAAATGTGGGAAATCTACAGTTCAAAGAAAAAGGTAACCTAACCAAATGAAATCATTTTTATAAGAAAACTGTAATTCATTTAAATTATGATTGTTAAAAAATAAAGCTAAAAAAAACTAACAACATAAGCTCTCCAAGTCTTTTGTATAATTTGGGCAGCTCTGGTGGCATTAAATAACCTATTTTCTTCTGCAGTTTGTAAGGCTTTCTTTTCAATTGCTTTAATTTTTGAAATCTTTTCACGCCACCACTTTTGAATCACATAGGCACAAAAACTTTGAAAAGATCTAAATAATTGAAATCATAAAATAACTTAATGCAGTAAAAAATATTTGGCATATTATTTTTGAATGTAATAGTAATATAGTCATTCCTTATGAAAACAAACTTAACTAATAATAAAGCATAGTCACAAAAAAATTGACTAAACTTTGAGAGCTTTAAATTAGCAAAAAATGATACAAAAAAGTAAAACTTTTTAAAGATAAATAAAGCTTAATATTACTTTTTCACAAAAAAGAAAACAAATGTTTTCTTTTTTGTGAAAAAGAAAAAATTTGTTTGAAGAAAAAAAATGATATCAAAAGAACAAATTACCCGTGAAAGAATTTTGCGCATTTTCTTAAAAACTACTGGATCATCATCTAGAACAATTTCTAAACTAGCCAAAGTCAGTCAATCAACTGTTTCTCTTGTTCTCAAATGGTAAAATCTCATAATGTTCCTGCAAGGTTTTGGCCTGATTTATCAAGCTGTCACAATGCATTGAAATTATGGTCACATGGCATTGAAATTATGCCTAAAGACACAACCCACCAAATTGTCTACAAATACATCCTATAGAAAACTTTGAACTATCTGTAAGTTTAAGTTAAAAATAAAACACAAGGTAAAGCCAATACAGAGTCCGAGCTGCTTAAGAAATGGAGAAAAGATTGTGATAAAGTTACCAACAGCAAAGTTCGATGAATGTTGTGCCAAAAATTTTGTAGTCTTGCTCGAGAAAAGAAGATTGAATAATTTATATTAAAATATAGATTAACTCTATACGTAAAACTTTAATAAATATATTTTTTTTGTTAGTTTAATGCTATTTAAACTTGAGTCAATTTTTTCGTGGCTATGCTTTATAGAAAAAACATTTCGTACTTACAAACTTAATAAATCTAAAATTTTCCATATAAATTTGTTTCAAAAACTTAGTTCTAAAAAGATTATTTTCCTAAATGCTGTGGAAAGACTTTGTTTAAACGTGCTGAGAGGGAGAAATTATTTTAGGACAGAAGTTGTTAGGTAGAATTTTATTTAAATGCAACCTGATTTTCAAAGAAAAAAAAAAATTTCAATTGCATTTGAACCGTATATACACCAACATTGTTGATAATAGTTTAAAATGATTGATTATAAACCATAATCAATAATTATTAAATTTAATAATTAACAACAAAAAATTATAGTTCAGAAAGTATACAAAAAAAACAATGGCCAACTTATTTTACTTACAGAAGTTTATATTCCTCTGAACTGATGTCATCATGACAAATCTCATCATTAAGTTCATGATTCAATTTTACCTGTGACGCATTCTAAAAATATTTAAGAATATATATTATAAAAAATAACTAAAAAACATAAACTAATATAATAAAAAAAAAAGAGAAAAAAAGAGGTTTATTCATTGTTATAGCAGCAGAAAAAACAAATGTCACCTTATGTTTTGATTTTGCTATTTTTTAGATATAAAGGGTTGATGAAAATTTAGATTACTTAAAATTTTATGTATCTAACTCCTTGCAGTTCTTGAGACATAAGGGTTTCAATTTTATTGATTTAGAATAAGGACTTAGAATAAGATATAAGCCTAATGTTGGGTACATAGACAGTCTTACACAAACTGAATTCAAATACCAACTTGAAATTTTTTTTAGAACACATATCTGAAGGGTATTTTTATAAGCCGATAGAACTTGAAATTGTAAAAAACAACACAAAAATTAATTTTTGATAAAAAGTTTTTTTTGAATAAACTCATGCTTGAACAACGCTACAAACAAGTTTGTACAAACGCTACAAACAAGTTTGTACAAACGCTACAAACAAGTTTGTACAAACGCTACAAACAAGTTTGTACAAACGCTACAAACAAGTTTGTACAAACGCTACAAACAAGTTTGTACAAACGCTACAAACAAGTACAAAACAACAAAGTTATTCAAATTTACTTTAAAAATCAGTTGCCAATTCACGCATCTTATAGATAACTTTGTGATTTTTATGGTTCTTAACATCTCCCATCTAAGCAAGACATTCATCAAACAATGGATAGATTTTATACCATATACTCTCTAGAGGATGGAATAATATCATCAACTTGATAATAAACTTATTAAAAGTAGAAAGGATGGTGTATTTTTTACCCTTTAACCCCCATCCTCCTCTCAAAAAATTTTATTATTATTAATTTAGAAAAAGTAGCCAGGACAATGTTTAAAAATATTTTTAAAAAAATGTTCAAAAGGTTTCAAAGGTTTCTTTCAAGAAACTAGAAACTTTCAAACTAGATAATCCATATGCTTATAAAAAACTAGATATGAAAACTCATATGATTGTAAAATCAATTCAACAATTCTGCTGCATATACTCCAGCATTTTAATCGAAAAACAATCTTTATTTTTACACAAAACATCTAATATAAACATTAATACACCCTCTGCATCAAGTAGGAATGCATTGCGTCAGCCAGGTCTTTCAATTCCCAATCTAATTGGTTGTTAGTTGGTTTATTTCGCAGTTAAAAATATTTACAATGTACAAAATATAAAAAGTACAATTGGCTGGAGCAAGAAGAAGGCATAAATTAGCCTTATCACCGAGCCCCAATAGTAACGCAAATAAATATCCGTAATATATAAGCAACAGAAAAAAAAGACAAGATGTTAAGAAATAAAAAAATAATAAGATAATTAAAAAAAAGAAAATAAGAAATGATTAAAATATAGCAATAAAAATGACAAAATTTTCTGTTTTTGGTTATAAACTGAATGTTAATTCAGTTAAATTCGATATATATATTGTATATATCATTTTTTTTCAAAATAATTTGAAATTAAAATGATAAATTTTCTGTTCCAATATCAAAGAAAATATACCATAGAAAATTGTATGTAACTTCAAGAATAAATATTTTCAATGAAAGTATGATAAAGACATTGAAATTCTTAATATTGACCTTACTCTTTTGTAAAATGAACTAGATTCTTAAATTTATGGTGCTAATTTAGTTTAACAACTTTTAAAAGTGACAGAGAAAATCTACTATATTAAAATCAATAAGTACTAAATAACGCCTTAATTTAGATTTGAATTATGGAAATGTTTTTTCTTTAATATTAACAATATGCTGAAAGTTTTTCCAAAAAATTGGTCCCCGGTAATAAAAACATAATCTTAAATTAGATTTTCGAGTTACAAAATTATTTTCTGAGAACTTGGTGGGGTACTTATGGCTTACTTCTCTAAAATAAAGATAGAATATCGTTGGAGACAGTCCATGCTTTATTTTATACATAAACTGCATGACGAGGAATATGTTGATTTTAAACACATTTAATGCATTGAGTTTACGTAGAAGTGGCTCACAAGACGCAGTTCTTGTTGCTACAAATACAATTCTACATGCATGTTTTTGTTTAGTATAAATCTTTAACTTAGCGTTGCTGGTGCCCATACAAATTGCCAGACGTTAAATAGCTATAAGAGGAAATATATAAAGGAAAAATATAAACTTTTTAAAGATCTAATATCTAAAAATGGTTTTGCATTATACATCATTGCAATGTTTATTGAAAGTTTTCTTTCAAGAGTGCTTATATGATTCCTCCATGATAAATTTTCATCCAAAATAACACCTAAGAAGTTTACTGTTGTTTGTGTAGTAATATTTATATTATTAATTTTAAGATTAAAGATAAATTGGGTAATTTTAAAGGAAGGCTTCCTGTTTTGGTTGGTTTGTGACCTGGTTGGTTGTTAGGGCCAAAAAAACTTTCCTGTAATTTCTTTAAAATATCTTGGAATCAAAATTGACCCAAATCTATCTTTTTCCTCTCACTTTAAAGACTTAGCACTGAAACTATCTAGATCAAATGGGATGCTATCCAAAGTTTGACATTATGTCAATCATGAAACTCTGCTCAACATATGCCATGCTATTTTTGGATCACATTTACGATATGCTTGTCAGGTTTGGAAACAAAGCCAGACAAAAGCTTTTTTAAGAATATCTAATCTGCAAAACAAGGCATTAAAAATAATATACTTTCAACAATATTGTTCTAATTCTAATATCCTATACTTTCTATCCAAAACTCTGAAATTGTGTGATCTTGTTCATTTATTAAATTGTCTATTTGTCTGGAATAGCAAGCAAGTAAACCTCCCCCCCTCATTTTGTAATTTCTTTACCACTATAAAATGTTCTCGTTATTATCTTCGATCTTGTAGTAACCTTAAATTATCTATCCCAAATCATTCTTTGGTTAAGTACGGTCATAAATCAATCACAAACCAATGCATAAAATCTTGGAATAAATTACCTCTTCAACTTAAATCACTAAACTCTATTACACAACTTAAAACCCATATTCATGCTTTTTTTTGGAGAGATACTGTTTGTAAAATGTAGGAATTATTGTGGGTCATTATTATTATTGCTTTTGTATTGTTATATGTGATATAAATATTGCTATAACATTATTCTATATGTGTGTATGTATATGTGTATGTGTGTGTGTATATGTATATGTGTATGTGTGTGTGTGTATATGTATGTATGTATGTATGTATATGTGTATGTGTATATATGTATATGTGTATATGTATACATATGTATATGTATGTGTGTGTATGAATGTGTGTATGTATGTATATGTATACATATATATGTGTGTGTATATGTGTGTGCGTTTTTTTTGTGTGTATGTGTGTATATATATATGTATATGTGTGTGTATATGTGTATATGTATATGTGTGTATGTGTGTATATGTATATGTTTGTGTGTGTGCATATATATATATATATATGTATGTGTGCATGTGTATGCGTGTATGTGTATGTATATATGTATGTGTGTGCATATATATATATATATATATATATATATATATATATAGATGTATAGTTTGTTGTCTTTGGGAAGAGCGGAAGGAAAAAAGCGATTCTTAGGCCAACACATACATCACTTTTAATTACTTTCGCAACACTTCTAATTACTTTCGTCCAACACGCAAATGTTGGACTTTCGTCCAACATTTGCGTGTTGGACGAAAGTAAAAACCATTAATTTAATTACAAATAAACCGTTTTTTAAAAAAACCACAAAAACGCAAATTTAATTGATTAGAATGTTTTTAAAACATTCTGAATGTTTTTAACAATATAAACAATGTTTTTATTTTTATTTTTTTAATAAAAAGTTTTCATTTTTAATTTTTTTAATAAAATGTTTTTATTTTTATTTTTTTTTACTGTAAATCATGCGCGGAGTGTTGCTACATCGACTATTTTATAGCCTGACTCGCAAGGGAGTGCTGCTACATCGACTGACAAATAGCCTGACTCGCAAGGGAGTGCTGCTACATCGACTGACAAATAGCCTGATCCGCAAGGGAGTGCTGCTACATCGACTGACAAATAGCCTGACCCGCAAGGGAGTGCTGCTACATCTACTATCTTTTAGCCTGACCCGCAAGGGAGTGTTGCTACATCGACTGAGGGTTTGGTTGGGGCAGGCAGTCTATCAATTAATAAAAAAAAATAATTCCGGTCTTGCATTTTAATTTTTACTTTTTGTCAACAAAATATGGAAAAAACTTTTGGACAACATCTACGGGTTGTATATATATATATATATATATATATATATATATATATATATATATATATATATATATATATATATATATATATATATATATATATATATATATATATATATATATATATATAAATGTGTGAGTGTATGTGTGTATATGTGTATGTGTTTATGTATATGTGTGTATGTGTATATATTTTTATATATATATGTATGTGTTTATGTGTGCGTATACATATATATATATTTATATATATTATACATTTTTTGTAACAATGACTTTTATTATTATTATTATTACTATTATTATTGTTAAATTTTGATAAATGCTAGTGTTGTTCCTTATTATTATTGTTTTATATCATTATATAAATATATTCCTAATAATTACTACAATCATTCATATTTTATTATTAATAATATCAATTTAATTTGTATTTACTTTATATTATTATAATATCAGTTATTACTAATATTATTTTTATATTATTACTAATATTATTATTAACCTGTTATTATTATTGAAATTATTTTAATTTGTAGTTATTATTTATATTATTGTTTTTGGTATTATTTTTGTGGTTAACATCGTTATATAACTTTTACAGTTACTATTATTTCTTCCTTTTCTTACAATTATCACCTTTAATCTGACTTTACTTTTCTTTTTATTATCACTATTTATTATTATTAAATTTGATAGGTGTTTACTTGAGGTTAGTATCATTACTATTTGTAAATACCCTTGATGTAAGATTTTTTATTCAGAATAAATTTGATTTGATTTGATTTGTGAAATAGAATAAACTTGTTAACGTTAAGTGAAAGTTTATTACAAATAAACCATTTGCTTACTTTGTTTACTTCTTCATTAACTTTAAAGAGGGTTTTAATATCACTATGAGAATAAAACAGATTGGAGTCATCTGCAAACAAAATAAAATTTAATATGGTAAGAGATAGATCATTTATATAAAGAGAAAACAGTAACAATCCTAAGATTGAGC